>NC_136804.1:6176700-6339200 GCF_951216825.1 Electrona antarctica
CTGGAGAGCAGGTCTGTACGTGTTCTTGCGTTTCCCTTCAGACCACTGTTGATTTTGACAGGAAATGTTGGTTTAGTTTTAGTCATAGTCTTTTGAATGCAATTTCATTTAGTTTTAGTCATATTTTAGACATCTATGGGGCACGGTGGCACAGTTGATAGTGCTGTCGCCTCACAGCTAGAAGGTCCTGGGTTCGATTCCCGCTCGGGGCGCTGTGGGTGCTGGCGGCGTGTTTCCTCCTCCGCGTCATCAGTGCCCATACCCAAGGCGGGGTTGGCGAAAGGGCCTTTCTGTGTGAAGTTTGCATGTTCTCCCCGTGTCCCCTAGGGTAGGTACCCTCACAAAAAACATGCAGTAATCCTGGTCTCTAAACTGCCTCCCCCTGGCCAGCCGGGGCGCCTGATGGAGGGGAAAGGAACTGATTGGAATAACGTGTTCCTTCCACGCACTACGTCCAACCAGGGAAACTCCCCCCCTGTCAGGTGTAAAGGAGCAACTTGGACACTCAGGCATGAAGGAAGCATGAGTTCAAGTCCGTTGCTCTCCCCATATCTCCCATATATGGGGACTAGGTTGGCGGAGGGTGTGTAGAGCCCAGGATCACATTAGATAATTGACACAGGGGTGAAAAATGGGTTACAAAATCGTGGGATAAAAAATAGATTAAAAAAATATTTTAGACATCTGAAAGTCTTAGTTTTAGTGTAGTTTTAGTCGACTACAGTTGATTTTTCGGACAATTTTTTTATTTTGGCTGGCCTTGATGGCCTTGATGCCTGATTATATATAGGCTATATGCCTATATTTACAATTCTCACAACGCATTGCACTGCGACGTGTTGTGAGCTTGTACAGTAGATCCAACACCCGAGCACAATCTCTTCTCCACTAGTCCCTCCCTACCATTTTAGTCTAATTTTTATTTGTTGAAGTTATTATATTACATATTATTATTTGGTCTTAGTTTTAGTTTTAGTCATAGCTTAGTTTTCATTTAGTTTTCGTCAGTGGGGGAAAAAAAGGTCATAGTTTTAGTCTAGGAAATCAACACTGCTGCAGACTTCCGTTAACTGTACGTACGTCCACTCCTTTTGGTGTTTCAAGCATTGTTATACTTTTAGCTATTGAAAAATAGCAGATCTACAAGCTCATAGCGCGGCACCGAGTGCCGCGCTACGAGCTTGTAGATCTGCTATTTTTGAAAAATCGTGAAAATGTGGCGCACATCTTAGAATATATATTCTTTCGGGGCGAACGCTTTTAACTGAAATCAGTGTCACTACCTATACCTCTGTGCAGGCCCACTGTTAAAGAAGTGGACGTACGTACGTCCACTACCTAGCTGACAGTGTCACTAACCTACCTCTGTGCAGGCCCACTGTTAAAGAAGTGAAGTCCTACAAACAGCACCTCCGCCGTCTGGACAGGCTGATCAAACACAATAACATCGGGTAGGAAAAGCTGAGATGGTTGTTGTGTTTTCCGAATGTAAAAAATAAAATAAAAAGTGCATACTTCATACCAATAGCTATAGCATTACCTAAAATACTAATTTAGGTACTGTACTACACTGCTGTACGTTTCATTCCGTTTGTTTCTTTATTTCACTTAAAATCTTGTGTTTTTGCTGTTGACACCTTAGAAGCCCGGAACTATCTAATCCATTTCATCCAGGGTGCCCATCATTTGTAGCGCACAGGCCACTTTTACCGGCGCACCGGAAGCTGGTGTGCATGTCTGTGTAGCAGCTAACAATAGCCACACCACTCTAGAGTCTATCGACAACAACGGGAGGTAATAATACATCTATCGCGACTAGCGACTGGACCGCTGAGCGGCGTCTAACACAGGATCTTTTTTCAGAATTAGACGGGATGATTTAGATCGGGAGTTATGATCGTTTTAAGATTTTCGTTTTCGTCAGCTAAACAGGCAGGGGAGATTTTCGATGACGTGTCGCTTTTTGACACGTCATCGGATCGGGCAACAAGCGCTCCAAGGCTCTAGAGCGATGCGAACGGTTTTGTTTTCATTAATCTCCGTCTTGTTTATCAATCTCCGTGTTGGGCACTTGACCGTGACCTTGAACTTGGACGGAAAACTCCGACTTGGACATTCAAGGAGTTAAAGACTGCCACCGTTGAACTCCGGCGCTGTCCCTTCACTGCCAACAACAGGATACACGGGGCCTTTTATTTTTGAATAACCCAAAATTCACCCCAAATGAAGATGGGCCATAAACTAATCATTAATTTCACCAGAAGCGTTAATATTGTAACAACACGGCAGCTCCAATTTGTTTTTGAATGAGCTCCTGACATGGGCGTTCTGTTCAATCACCTCAATCTGAGCTGTGTTGTTTTTGGCAGCAAATTGTGATTTTAGTTTTAGTCGTAGTCTCTTGAATAGTTTTCATTTAGTTTCAGTCACTTTTTAGTCACCTGGAATGTTTTAGTGTTAGTCTAGTTTTAGTCGACTAAATGTCAACATTTTAGTCGACTAAAAACAAGCTCACAGCGCGACGCGTTGTGATCTTGTATATCGGCTAGTGTAAAATTACTTATACTGGATCTCTTGTCCACTAGTCCCTTCCTAACATTTTAGTCTAGTTTTTATTTGTTGTCAAAATTGTGAGTATATTTAGTCTTAGTCATCATAGCTTAGTTTTCATTTAGTTTTCGTCAGTGAAAAAAGGACTCACCGAACATTTGTCGTCTTGATTTTAGTCGACGAAATCAACACTGTCGCGGCCATTACAGCAGTCTATGCAGCAGCCATCTTGGTCCAGGCAAATACACGGAGCCGAGCGAATGCTATGAGCTTGTAGATCTGCTATTTTTCAATAGCTAAATTATACCATAATGTTTAAAACACCAAAAGGGGTTCCCGCCCAAAATGGGTTAACTGTCCTTTTGCGCAGATCACGCAAAACAAAAGAAAAGGACAATATCGATGGCCTCCAACTGTACATGTTAGCGAGACCATTCTGATTCAATAAAAAAACAAAACTAATCACGTCATTGGCAGTCAACTCTTTGACTGCCAATATCATGTATTTATCATTGTCATATTGTGATATAATACAAAAACTGGTGTTTGATGTGGATGATTGATTGACGGGCATAGGATATGATTCATTCAGAAACCTCACCTAGTTCACCTGCTTGACACACACAGTGAGTGAGAGAGAGAGGGGGGGGTGTGTGGGACGCCGTACTTTTTGTAGACCGCTTTATACCGCTTTATTTTACTTTATTTACGCTGATCGCTGTGGTTATCTTGTTTGAACACCCTTATGAGTTATTTTCACGGCTCCCTAAAACGCATTATTTGGACCAAGCAAATTCCTTTTGTTTGCGGAGCGGAGCGCGTCTGACAACACGGCCCATATGATCGCCTCTCAGCGACTTATTCATAATTTAATCTCCTGTAGTCGCTTTACACAAGTAGAAAAGAAAAACTTTAGCCATAAACAAATAATAACCAGACCAGGATATACTTACATGGCAGGTATAGGTTTGGAGATTAGCCCCCCAAAATATAACATGAATTAAAAAAGGGGTGTGATCTGTTTATTTTTTTAAACGGTCAATATTTCAAGGTACTGCTCTGCTGTTACACAGATTACCTGGAGGAAGTATTCATGTCATGTATGTGTTCTGTGACTATCACCGTTTTGCAGATTAAGAGGTGACGCTGGAATTGGCACCTTGGGAGCAGGAAGCAGCGAGCAAGTGAAGGAGTCTAGTTCATGCGCTCAGTATCGCCATGTAAGCAGACTTCACATCCACAAGATTATTCTGTGTTACCTACAGTAATACTAGGGATGCACCGAAAGGGAAATTCTTGGCCGAAACCGAATACCGGATATAGGAAACAGTTGGCCGAAACCGAATACCGAATATGATTAATATTATATATCTTTTTTCCTACCATTGCTGTCATGGCCGTACCTTAAAGCTACCTGATTTATGGCAAAATAAATGGTTATTGCAAAACTTAACTTACATAATAATCACTATTATAGGTCCATAAAACATTTATTCAGCTCTTTTGAATGCATTAATTGCATACACTATTCGGTGATATATTTTCTGCCTATTTGGGCCGAAACCGAATAGGCCGGAAATGCATTTTTAGCCATTTTCTGCCGAATATTTTCTGCGTCCGAATATTCGGTGCATCACTAAGTAATTCCTATGCATGGATTAAAGTTCACAGTCGCCACGACTGATTTCAGTCATTTGGATAAAATTGGATTACATTTCCATAGAAGCCTGCATTGTCTTCTATGGAAACAAACGTAGTGCACAAATAGCTGATCTACAAGCTCACAATGTGTCGCAGGAGCCTTTCACGTTGTTTCACAAATCACAGATTAGACAAAATGTCCATGCCGTGAATGGACATTCATGTGATTATAGTGCGGTGACTGATAACCGTGGTACAGTATGATGTGTCCTGATAACTAAATGCACCCGGGCAAGAACCTTAACTTGGAGTTGTTCCCAACTTCCCATTCAGTTGTTGAAGCAGTTGGATGCAGTGTTGAGCGCTCCCACGGCTCCGTTACGACTGCACAGGCAGATACCAACCAATGAGGAATCGGAGCTGGTTGAATTTCAGGGCCTCCTCCCTACGCTGGAGGCATGGTCCCAACAACTCCACTCGCTGCAGGCAAGTAGCAGAACACACACACACTCTGTATGTCTTTCTCTCTCTTGCAATGTGCCGTCCAAATTATTTTCTGTGGTTCGCACATCTTTTTAGTGGCAAATGCGACTGACATGCTCTCTATTCTTGACAATCTCCGCTGCCGTTTCAAAATAGTGAATCAGGTGATCAGTCCCTGCTGATGCCTAACTGCCACCAACTCATTATACTGAATCAGGTGATCAGTCCCTGCTGATGCCTAACTGCCACCAACTCATTATACTGAATCAGGTGATCAGTCCCTGCTGATGCCTAACTGCCACCAACTCATTATAGTGAATCAGGTGATCAGTCCCTGCTGATGCCTAACTGCCACCAACTCATTAGACTGAATCAGGTGATCAGTCCCTGCTGATGCCTAACTGCCACCAACTCATTACACTGAATCAGGTGATCAGTCCCTGCTGATGCCTAACTGCCACCAACTCATTATACTTTACAATGGCCCGATTGCCCGACAACACTGTGGTATATTCAGGCCTAATAGCGTTCTAAACCAGTGGTTCTCAACCAGCTAAATGATGGAGAGTTGGTAACCAAATGGACCCTTATAGATCCTTAACTCTTGAGAGCGTAAAATGTTTTGGGTCTGAGAGGCTAAATCTCATCAAATGGTGGTCCGTGGCTCAAATGCAGAATAAGTAATGGGCCTTGATATGAAAAAGGTTGAAAACCAGTTCTAAACGTACAGAAACCCCCTCCATGCCTAATTTGACTTTGGTTCATGGGTATTATTATTATTTTTATAATTTTTATCCCACGATTTTGCAACCCAGTTTTTTCACCCAGTGCCAATTATCTATCCTGGGCGCTACACTTCCTCTGCCAACCTGGGGGGGGGCAGCGGACTGACCTCACGCCTCCTTCTATGCATGAGGAGTCCAAGCTGCTTCTTTTCACCTGACGGGGGGGAGTTTCCCCGGCCGGACGTAGCGCGTGGAATGAACTCGTTATTCCGACCAGTTCCTTTCCCCTCCATCAGGCGCCCCGGCTGGCCAGGGGGAGGTAGGTTTTAGAGACCAGGATTACTGCATGTTTTCTGTGAGGGTACCTACCCTAGGGGACACGGGGAGAACATGCAAACACCACACAGAAAGGCCCTATCGCCAACCCCGCCTCGGGTATGGGCACTGATGACGCGGAGGAGGGAACGCGCCCACAGCGTCTCCAGCGGGAATCGAACCCGGGACCTTCCAGCTGTGAGGCGACAGCACTACCGACTGTGCCACCGTGCCCTCTCATGCTCATGGGTATTTGGTGACGTGACGGAGACGGTGGTGTTTATTTACTTGTCGTGCGTCTGTTTGCCAGGACCTGCACGGCTCGCTAAACAAACTAACCCTGAGGCTGATGCCGTGGCAACCGTCAACCGGCGGCGGACACGCTGGGAGTGAGTCCGCGAGGGTGGAGGACCTCATGCTGCTCGTGGACACCATGCTGGAGAACATCTCCACTGACGATGACAAGGTAGAGCAGGGCTTCTCAAAGTGTGGGGTGCTTTGACTCAAGTCCAAGGGTGCCTCAGAATGCTTTGATAATATTTGTAATTCATCAATGTCACTTCAGTTTAACCACTCAGACCCTCTATGCCTTAATGTGCTTAGTAAAACGGACCCGAGTTAAACTGCACTTGGTGCCTTCTTTTTCAGGGTTACATCACCACGTCTCTTCACCACAAATAGCAGATCTACAAGCTCACGACGCGCGTAGATTGGCTATATTTGGTGAATGTACGCCCAGAATAGGAGCGCTTGGGTTTAAGTGGTTACATGCCAAGTATACAGTTGGAGGCCATCGATATTGTCCTTTTCTTTTTGCTGAGGTTTGCGTGATCTGCACAAAAGGACAGTTAACCCATTTTGGGCGGGAACCCCTTTTGGTGTTTTAAACATTATGTTATAATTTAGCTATTGAAAAATAGCAGATCTACAAGCTCATAGCGCGCCACCGAGTGGCGCGCTACGAGCTTGTAGGTCTGCTATTTTTGAAAAATCGTGAAAATATTTATTTCAGAAAGATTTTGAGGTCAGGCCTAAATGGGTCAAATGATAAGGGACAATATCGGTGGCACCCAACTGTACAAGTTATTTTCAATCTGTCCTATAATGGATATATTACAAATGTTCTCTCAGGTTTTCCTTGTGACATATTGTATCTTTGGGGTAGAGCTTTACATATTTACATACAGTTGGGTGCCACCGATATTGTCCCTTCATCATTTGACCCATTTAGGCCTGACCTCAACATTTTTAAAAATCCTTCTAAATCCTCCTGTTTTCTGAAATAAATATTTTCACGATTTTTCAAAAATAGCAGATCTACAAGCTCGTAGCGCGCCACTCGGTGGCGCGCTATGAGCTTGTAGGTCTGCTATTTTTCAATAGCTAAATTATAACATAATGTTTAAAACACCAAAAGGGGTTCCCGCCCAAAATGGGTTAACTGTCCTTTTGCGCAGATCACGCAAACCTCAGCAAAAAGAAAAGGACAATATCGATGGCCTCCAACTGTACCACTGATATGACAAAAGGTGCTATAAAGTAAGTTCAGGGGTGCCATGGCCCTGAGCCAAGAATGTTTGAGTACCACTGAGGTAGAGCACCAGTCCTAGGCTACAATATATGACAGTTAGAACAGCTCCACTGATGATGACAACGCACGGCAATGGTCTGACATGACAGACGGTTGCTTGTAGTTAGTGCTGCTGCTGCCATCTTGTCAACAGCATCCAATGTTTTTTTTTTCTTTTTTAAATATAATCCATTCTTTGAGACACACTGGTATTTCGGAGCGTGGCCAAATCGCCATTTTTGTTTAGGGCTAAAGAAAGACCATTGGAATTGCATTACGGAACCTACATTTTGTTTTTTCTTTGTCCTACAGACTCCTACAGCAACACTATGGTCAACTTGGTCAAGTATTGTAGTGTTGGCAACTGCAAATACAGCAGTAACATAGGAGATAAAAATGGGATGCTCAAATGGACTTTGTCCTTGTTACCCAGCCACGAAAACGAACCGGAGAGAAGAGCAACACTCACATGGCCAACTTTTGTTTGAAAATAAATAAAGTCGCTAAAACAACAGTTTAATGAAACTAATATAATATTATGATTTTTTGACGACTTCTGCACCGGCTCCCATTTTCTTCTTTCAGTTCTGACTGTTTAGCCCCATTTCAAAATGGCGCAGACCACGTCCACGTCGTGTTTGAGTAAAATTATACATTTCTCACACATTTCAAATAAAATATTCATTTATAGTACTTATTTACAGAACATAAAAAGTATTGTCTGACCTCAAATAATGAGAAACCTTTTTTAAACAACACAATACTTACTGTATGGGTTAACTTTGTAAAGGTCGCTGAAAATTGCATTGATTAACCCGTTTTGGGCGGGAACCCCAAGCATTGTTATACTTTAGCTATTGAAAAATAGCAGATCTACAAGCTCATAGCGCGCCACCGAGTGGCGCGCTACGAGCTTGTAGGTCTGCTATTTTTGAAAAATCGTGACAATGCGGCACAAATCTTTGAATATATATTCTTTCAGAAAACTTTTTTTTTAAAATTTCGACGTCATGCCTAAATGGGTTAAACTTCCAGCTCCAGTTTTCCTGCCTCCCAGTGCCATGATTCACGAATCCTCCCAGCTGAAATGGCCTGACCAAGGTCGTGATATTAGATCTCCTTTGCTTCTTTTACGTATAGGTGTTTAACGCCAGATCTGCCTTTGTGCCCCGGACAGGTGCTGCGCAGTCCCACCAGACACACGCTGCAGTCCATGGTCTCGCACTTCCAGAAGCTGTTCGACGTGCCCTCCCTGAGCGGCGTCTACCCGCGCATGAACGAGGTCTACCGCGGGCTGGGGGAGATGACCAACGCCATGAGAAACCTCCGAGACATTCTGGATCTAGGTAGATTCCGGGTGACCTGACTCCGCCAGATGGGGCAGCAGAGAGGCGGGATCAACGCAGCACTGTGTATGCCTTGATCCCGCCTCTAGCTGCCGCTGATTGGCCAGGCCGTTTGGTGGCCGGAGCATCAAGTCTGCCTGAGAGTTCCCAGATGGGAGCAGGAGGGGGGGGGAACCCAGTGTACTCTCTGCTGCCCCATCTGGCGGAGTCAGGTTAGATTCCGGGGGGGGGGGGGTCATCTTAGTGGCTGACAGATTCCAGAATGTACTTGCAACATTACATACAGTACACGCCAGATACACTACAAATCTTTTATAATGTCGGGTAAATTCCCAACCCTGATCCACCATATATACCATTTGTTTAGATCTGCTGTTAGGAAGTAAAAGAAAAATATATTTTTTTTTTCGGGAGAGAAAAACAACCAAAGAAAACATGTGTTTAAAAAAACACAATACTGACTCGTCAAAGTTGGTATGGCGACTGTATGCATCGTCAGATACTTGAATGTGTCCTTATATTATCATCACTTTACCCAAATACAGCTCAAGTGGAGTTAGGAGGTTTTTGACCATTAATGTGGAGATTTTCCGTTTGACTACGTCATTCTAATCAATGATGATCTCCATCATTTGGTGGGTGTTTTTAGGATTCAATAACGTTTGGAGGTTTAGTTGGCACCTTTTGAGTGGTGCACCACTCCTATAGAGTGTCACTGTTGCGCAGCCTAACACACACACACACACACACACATTAACTGTATATATGATTATTTGGGGTGTTACAGTACAGTAGAGGGACCCCCACACGGTAACTCTGTCATTTTTCGACCGTTTCGGACGCGAGGCGGCTCGCCGGAACCAGACCGGTACCCTGACCGTGTTCCTGTGGGTCTGGAACTGCCGGGGACCCCCACACGGAGTTGCACCACTCACTTCACACGGGTGTGATTTTAATAGTTTTCATGGGTTCAATATTTGTAAAACCCACACACATTGAAAAATGGAGATAGCTGGTTTCTGCCCGACAGTAACACATTTGTTAACACAATTTAAATGGTGTCTCCACAAGCTCACAGGACACCAATGTTTTTGGTTACAGATGACAGAGCGCCCTCTAGTGAGGTAGTGACGCAGGTGTCCAGAGTGGTTTCTTCCCCTGAACACAGTGTGGGGTTGCAGATCAGCAGTCTGTGGGGAGACGGAGACATTGGCAGGTATTGTTTCATTGCATTACAGTTTCTCAGTCGCCAACGACTGATCTCAGTCAATTGGATTCCACCAATGTCCGGATGTCTTCTGTGGAATCATTCCATGTACCGAAAATAGGCCATCTAAAAAAGCTCAAAAGGTGTCGCCCTGCAACACGTTGTGACCAGCCTATTATTGGTTATTTTTAAGATTAAAGAGTATTTGAAGTTGTCAAACTAACAATGGAATACCTGTTCAGTATTCCAGGAAACCCTGAATATTGCACTAAATCTCGTGTGTGTGTGTGTGTGTGTGTGTGTGTGTGTGTGTGTGTGTGTGTGTGTGTGTGTGTGTGTGTGTGTGTGTGTGTGTGTGTGTGTGTGTGTGTGTGTGTGTGTGTGTGTGTGTGTGTGTGTGTGTGTGTGTGTGTGTGTGTTTGTGTTTGGTTCAGTATCATCCACAAGGTGAAGGAGCATGAAGAGTTCTTTGCAGCTTTCCATTCTCTGGTTGTGGAGATGTTGCACACCCTGGGTAAATAACTCCCCGACACCACATTCTGTGTTGGCCACATGGGAAATGTCTGCAGTTTTGTACCTAACTATGCATACCGTCACATAGGGCATTAAGCAACTAGTCGACTGGTAAATCCACTAGTCGACCTTGTTGGTACTAGTTGATAAGAAAAAAAAAGAAAGAAAAAAAAAAGTTTATTTTTATTTTTTCCCCGATTTTGTAGGCCTCAAGATCAGGTAGATTATACTTATAGTCACCAATGTACACAGTTTTTAAATGTACAAATATGTATTAAAAAAAAAAAAAAATAGGTAGTTAAACAACTAGTCGACTAGTAAAAATGACTAGAAGTGAATGCCCTACCGTCACACAGTAAAAGTATTGGTGTGAATATACTTACAGTACCAAAGTAATACCCCAATTTAACCAATTTTATACATTTTTTGGGGAGTCCCTGGCACAAAATATTTTCAGATTGGCGTCTGTGGCCAAATACTTATTCAGTTGGGGGGTCCTTGACATGAAAACTTTTTATCGCCAATCCTTTCTTACACCACCTGTTTTCTCCTGTCAGGAGTCAGTCTGCTGGATGACATCATGCCTGCTCTGAGGTCCTTGAAGCTTCACGTTCAGCGACACTGAAGCTTTGCTGTTTGAATGCTTTCTCTGTTGGGTTTGATAGTTTGTTTTTTTCAATAAAATATTTTTACACAGCCTTTTGATTACCTTTAACCTTTTAATTAATCGCTTAATAAGTATACTTTGTTGTATGTCAATAGAAGAAATAACCAATCTTGCTGGATTGGACCACTTCACCACTTTTCAACCTATCTTCATATAATAGGTCCTCACTAATAATCATAATAAAATGGCACAATTTTTTTCTACTCAGTCTGTGTCTCATAGGAGGGCTGTGGGCAGTTTAGAAACCGTCTTCCAGTGTCATCATCATTAGGCAGACTATTTTTTAAACAAGATTTTTTTTACAAAAAGGTTTAGATTTTCATTATCGTGAGAACGATGGCTTCCATTTTCGCATTGCAACTTATCAGACTAGAAAGCCTGCAGTTTTTATTAGCTTGTATTCCCCATCGATGATGTCACTGGAAGACGGTTTCTGAACTGCCCACAGCCCTCCTATGAGACACAGACCGAGTAGAAAAGAATTGCGCCATTTTTTCAAGATTATTAGTGAGGACCTATTATATGAAGATAGGTTGAAAAGTGGTGAAGTGGTCCTTTAATATTCATACATTTCTGCTGAATTGTATCTATTTTGCTTGAATGTTTGTTTGCCTATTATGACATGCCCAAAATAGGGTTCATGTGGTTATTAATAAAACACAAACATTTTGGAAACTCATTGCAAGAAAACAAATTTGAATTGATATGTGATCGGGGATCCGATAAAGAGTGTTAGCCAAATGTTGCTCCTTTAGATAACTTTCTCTGCACACATGTATCTTCAGAGATGTAAGATGCTGTCTGAGTGTATCTTCAGAGATGTAAGATGCTGTCTGAGTGTATCTTCAGAGATGTAAGATGCTCTCTGAGTGTAAAAGAGGTTTAACACATGAACCGAACAAATTACTCATCACTTGTCTTCACGAAATGAAATGGACCACTTCATGCATTTTCAACATATCGTCATAATTGGTCCTCTAAACTGAATCTCATACGCTGCGTCCACACGGGCAGATGCAAAAGATACACAGCTACACAGCATATTTGTAGCTGAAGTTGAAACCAGTTCCAACTGTTTTGTAGCGGCTACAAACGTCGGATGCATCTTCATGTTGTTGGCTTCTATTGACAATGAATGAATGAATGAATCTTTGCATCTGCCCGTGTGAACGTAGCATTAAGAGGGTACCATTACTGTCTATATGTGTATCAGAGGAGGGCTGGGAGCGGGTGAGAAGTTTAGTCACGCGAGAGCGACTCGGGAGTAGAGTCGCTGCGTCTTCGCCTGGAAAGGAGCCAGCTTAGGTGGTTCGGGCATCTGGTTAGGATGCCTCTGGGGCGTCTCCCTAGGGAGGTCCTCGAGGCACGTCCCACTGGGAGGAGACCCCGGGGCAGATCAAGGCGCAGATGGATGGATTGCATCGACTCACTGGCCTTGGAGCGCCTCGGGATCCCCTAGGAGCAAGTTAACTAAGAGCTCTCTGGTGGAGCTGTTGCCCCCGCGACTCGACTATATGGATAAGTGGTTGAAAATTGGATGGATGCATCATGGAAGGAGGGCTGTGGACAGATCATAAACCCGACTACTATACCAGAGACATCTTCAGTAGGCACGTTTGGTCATTTCAAACCTTTATTTTATTTTTTTTATTATATTTGTATATTCTGAGAACAATGGCTGAAAATAACTTCAGGAAGGGAAAGCTTTATTTTCTATTAGGTTGGAATCACCATTGATGATCAATGGCTTATTATTGTGCATGATTATGTTTTAATCATAATAGTCATATACTGAACCAAATATTAGAAAAGATAGAGAAGAAAAACATGAATGAGGAAGGAGGTTGGTTGTGTGTTCACTGGACCCTCACCCTGCACTGGATGTGCTAATATTCCTTTAGTGAGGGGTTAAAGGAATATTAGCACACCCTCACTTCACACAGGTGTGATTTTTATTTCTCACATAAATATTCTGCAGTGTGGAGTATGTTTAAATATTCTGCAGTGTGGAGTAAGTGTTATCATATCTATTCTGCCTATGCCTACTGTATATTACATATATTTGGTATATTTTATTATTACTAGTTATATTATAACTGGCCTATTAGTTATATCTGGTATATTAAGTTATATTATACCATTATTACCAAGTTAGTTTCACATACTTCTATCTACTTCCTATAAGTAGTCTAAAACATATATAATCCATATTCATGTTTCCAATACAATGACTCTTATTCTGAAATCACCGAGGAAATACTATGTCGATAATGGGGCTATCATGATGCTGTGGTTGACACCATAGATAGAGCACCGAAGTCCTGACGTCGCTGTCAGTAGAGGGCGCCAGTCCACAGGTTTGTGTACTTTTTATTTGCATTGAAATCCCCATAGGGGTGGTAGTGCTGTCGCCTCACAGCTAGAAGGTCCTGGGTTCGATTCCCGCTCGGGACGCTGTGGGCGCTGGTGGCGTGTCCTCTCCTCCATCAGTGCCCATACCCGAGGCGGGGTTGGCAAAAGGGCCTTTCTGTGTGGAGTTTGCATGTTCTCCCTGTGTCCCCTAGTACCCTCACAAAAAACATGCAGTAATCCTGGTCTCTAAACTGCCTCCCCCTGGCCAGCTGGGGCGCCTGATGGAGGGGAAAGGAACTGTTTCCACACGCTATACATCCAACCAGGGAAACTCCCCCCTGTCAGGTGTAAAGGAGCGACTTGGACACTCATGCATGAAGGAAGCATGAGTTCAAGTCCGTTGCTCTCCCCAGGTTGGCGGAGGGTGTGTAGAGCCCAGGATCACATTAGATAATTGACACAGGGGTGGAAAAATGGGTTACAAAATCGTGGGATAAAAAATAATACCTAATACCAAACCTTCTATTATAATGCATAAAAAGTCATACATTAACCAATCAGATCACCATGATGTTATCTGAGGCGAACACAATCAACTTTTCATCTGAGCTCAGAAACCCACACCTCCCGTCCAGGTCCACTGGTGGGTCAAGCAGACATCCTCATGGGCTATGATGACAAACATACTTTATATGAGAGAGAAAGATAAGATGTTTAAAATTCTGTGGAATACCGTTTCCTCAGGTGCTATCAATGATTTGATTACCTCTCAGTGCCAATTCCAACGACCATGGATACATGGTTTATGACAAACATAATTCATATGAAAAAGAAAGATAAGGTTTGATCAATAAAATTACATGGATTATTGTTCCCCAGTTTCTATGTAGTACTGTGCAAGTTTAAAATGAACGTTAATGTATAATTACTATAGCGCAGTAACTAATTATGTTATATACATTTTACAATAATATACAATAATTATGATATAAATTAGATTTTTGAACAGCTAAATCCACCCCACTGTCAACATTCAGAAAACAACCAATAAACTAAAAAGGAGTGCTCCATGGAGCGCATATCTATGCCAGGCACAGTTTTGTTCCATTTCTGTTACATTTGAACTTCTTGATAATTGTGTGGGGAAAACAAAATATTAGCCCTTGGTTTTGAGCCAGGTTTAAAGGGCCATAACATAAAATCAGGTGATTGACAGGTGAGTCTCTAGACCAGCAGATGTCAGCAATGTCACAGGCAGAACAGGCACTACAACAGAACAGGGACAGAGAAACATTAGTGAACAACAAATAAACACATTTACACCAACAATAAAAAAAACTCAAAAGCCACTAAGGGCACCAGGTAGCGAATCTTAGGTGACCTTCACATCAGAAAGCTTTACTGCGATTAAAACGAATCCTGCTGCACATTGTCAGAAAGTGCGCTTCGTTTGGCAGGTGTGAATAAGCTTCATTCGAATCCTAATGCGCATCCATCAAAGAACCGCATTCTACTCCGCCCAAAAACGGGGGTTTCGCTTCGCTTCCAATCGCACTTGATTACAATTCGGTGCAGGTGGGAATGCAATCCATAGCAAATAAAGGAAATGAAGCAAACTATCATGTGGCGGATAAGGAGCTAAACACAGTTGGAGACGGAGAAGGGATATTCATTTCACGCAGTGCAAAGATGTCCCATTAGGTTACCATGTGACGTGGTCAAATAAGGAGACCGAATTAAGCCCTCATCGAAATATGAGGACGAGCACATTAATATTGCTTAAGGAAACACATAAACAAAACACTGCAGTGTACAGAATATTCTGTCTGTCTGTCGTGCGTAAACATGGAGGGCTGTCACTGTGTGTGGGGATCTGAGTGGAGACTTTCTTCATCTTGTTTAAATATAAATACTTAAAAAATTAAAACACATGTTTAGCTCAGCATGATCTATAAACTGTATAGCTAACATGGCATATGCATAATAATTGTAGGCTATATGGTGACCGGATCATCAATGGGACTCTGGGAGTTGGCTATACTATTGTAAACTTCGGATCATTTTGCGCTCCCGTCTCCGCTGTGCCTCGTTCATGTGCCCAAAAGAACAGTGGCTGGCGCGCGTGCGAGCACGCACACACACACACACACACACACACACACACACACACACACAGTAAGTCCCCGACGACACACTGCATCCGTTACCCTCACTTTACGTCAAAAGTCCTAACTATTACTATATTGAGTATATACACCATAGCTTTCACTGTGTATTTTATGAATTGAACACATTGATAAAATGCCCTGCTGCGTTTCCTTGCTGCCCTTGACACAGCCAGTGTGAAGGCAAACCGCAGCAAATTAAATATGGACGAATCCCAACTTCTCCGCCCATTCGCTTCGAGCCTACCGAAGTGTTAGGTGAGAATGTGACCTTAATCAGAGGTAGGAATGAGACCATTGTCCAGACAGGCAGCTAAGTTTGGTGGTGTTTATTTCAGCTTTTTGGTCCAGACATAGTACAGCAAAAGATGGTAATTAAATGTTTGCTAGGCTCATCCCTGACCTGCTGGCAAAAAAAACATATGCCCTCACGGTGCTCATTGACTACCTGACCCTGTGTGTTGCTCATTAGTTAAATAACCTCAGCTGTGCCCCCAAAACGGCATATCACCTTCAACATAAAAGCATATAGCTGCAACACAAATAGACTGAAATAATGGCTGTAAACAAACCAAGCAAAATAAACGAAATAATAAATGCATTAAATAATATAGAAAAATACTGCATTAGCAAATACTAAATAACTCACACAAGCGGTTTCACATGCCTAGATTATTAACTACCCTTTTCATGAGTAGGCTATATCACCGTTTACATTTGATCACATTTATTTGTTTTTTATTGTGCAAGGGGTCTCCGCGTACTGTATACCTCAACAAGAAAACACAGTATCAAATATAGTAGCCTATGGAGCATAAACATGATTTCTGGTTGTACAGACTCATTCTTATTCTTTGTCTCAGAGGATGCTTCACATTAATGATGGAATGCAAGTTAGGTTAGTGTCACTCAACAACACTACTAAAATAGTGACTTTGAGAGCTGTTTTAGTGTACAATGTAAGTCAATGAGGAGCATATTTAGAATGATCAATTTCTAATCACTGGAGCAATTATATTTGATTTCTTGTCCACATTTGGAGTTACATCATGGCAAGGTAACTACACAACCCAAACCTCAAACTCTGTCCATTGTCAATTGCGTTTTTAATGTTTGCTTAAAGAAAAACAAACATTAAACCTGTATAGCACCCCTGAAAAATGTAGACACATATTTATAGATTTTTATATTAATGTATTCATTTATTTGTGATCTAAGACCTGGAGCTGCAGCAGACATGCTGGACTTCAAGGCCATCACGGAGCAATGCCGTCGTTACGTGGAACATCAATGAACAAAAGTCAACCGTGTGAGGATTCACGTCTTTGCTGCCTGAGACCCATTCCATGAAGATGGTGGAGCAACGCAGCATGGATCTGATCCTCCATCACTCCACTGAGGTTCACCAACAGGTCATTGAAGCTGTTTGTCTGTTTAAAAAAAAGACACCGCAGGTGTGAATGCGATGGCATTAAACATAGGAAGTGAATGTGTCATTGTGGGATGAAGAAGGTGGTATTTGGCACACGAGGAGGAAGGAGGAGGTATTATTATGCAGTGACACGTAAAGATTAGGGGTGTGCTGAAATATCGATATGGCGATATATATCGATACGTCCTCCCGTGATAAATAATCGATATTGATTATTAAAATATCGATATATATATATTTTTTTAGAAATATCGTTGATGAAATTTCATACAATATATCGATATATCGCAAATATCGCAATATATCGAATATCGTGATATTATCATTATCGAGGGCCTAATATCGCAATATATATCATATCGTGAGGAACCCATCGTCCCACCCCTAGTAAAGATGTCCCGTGGACACACATGGTCTAATGAAGAGATAGAAGCCCTTATTGCAATATGGCCATATATGGCATATTTAATGCTGAAGGTTACACACACAAACAAATGAATGCAGTGTACAGGATAGAATGGAGGCGATTGGGATCCATTGCACATTTGCACAATGCCGCATTAACTCAGGGCGGGAACCCCATTTGGTGTTTTAAGCATTATGGTATACTTTAGCTGTACTTTAGTGCCACGCTACAAGCTTGTAGATCTGCTATTTTTGAAAAATCGTGAAAATGTGCCTCAAATCTTTGAATATATATTCTTTCAGAGTGAAAGTTTTAAACTCAAATCTTTGCTTCTGGGAGGTCCCTGGAAAACATATTTTAAGATGGGGGTTGGCAGCCAAACACATATAATTCTGGGTGTCCTTGACATGAAATATTGAGCACCACTGATATAGAAACATAGATTTTCAACATCAGGCCTAAATGGTTAAACTAATGAGTTTGTGCTCGTAGTACAGACCTGGAATCCTGACGCTGATCTGGAGTCAGATAACAGTGCTATGTGTGTTTGTGTAGACAGTAGGTTACTCCTATTAATATACCAGGTTTATTTATGATCTGATCTGGAGTCAGATAACAGTGCTATGTGTGTTTGTATATAGACAGTATAGCTTACTCCTATTAACCAGGTGTATTCATGTATGTAGGCTTTAGTAGGCTAGACACTTTACAAAACAAATTGGTAAAGTTGTAGCCATCTGTTATCGCGCACGCACGCACGCACGCACTAGCTTGTTGGTACGGCAGTGCAGACCTCCTGTGAATCTCCGACGGTGATGTGTTTTGTTGTGTTCACGGACTTGCAGTCTGCCAGATATAATTGAGTTGTAGCCTACCGGTCATTTTAAGAAATAGTTGCTTTTGTATTTTCTGCTACTTGGCTGTGCTGCATGCTGTTCATGCTTTGAAGTCCGATAATGACACCGCACATAATTCTGTATTTATTAAATATTAAAATCACCATGTTAAGGATGCATCGCATTAACTTATACACATTATCTAACCTCTCTTCTTACCTGCTGGAGTGTTTCCAAACATCCACACGAGGTCAGCCCTGTCGACCTTCGGCAGGGTGTTGGTCATGATTTCACATTCTTTACCGGGACAATATTCTATGATCAGGTCGACGACCTCCTTGGTGTCGGCATCCGCCAGCAAGGCCTTTCTCAGCATCCTACTATGACGACCGTATACACTACTGTCTAACTGTCGCAGTTCCCATTTGAACCTCTTGAACTCCGTAGTAGGATCCAGAGCATCCAGAGCCCTCAAGATACGATCCTTAAGAGATCCCATGGTGGATTCCTGCAAACATATGATGTCAACATGGATGTGAAGAGACTGAACACAAGCTGTGGTTATTTAGGACTTATTTAGGACGTACGTAGTACAGCAGCGCACGCACGCACGCACACACGCACACACGCACGCACGTGAAAAGGGTTGAAAACCCCTGCCTTACACCATGTATAGACCTGAGGCCGATTCTAAAGCAGGAAGCCCACTATTGCAACGAAAGTTGCACTAACATTTTAGAAATATAGGTCAACAATACAAATTACGTTAGTTTTGTGTATTCATTTACTTTTAATTGCGTGGCTCCCTGTGCACCCCACAAAATGACTGGAACTACTTAATATTGACCAAAACCAGAGCAGAACTCCCACTACGGCAATCAATAGTTGCACTTTATTAATGACAAGTATTTCATACAGCTTAAGTTAAAAAAAAATCTGAACTATCCCTTTAAAGCGTCAACAGCACTAAACTAAAGTAATGTGGGTAAACATTGCTGTTAAAACAGCCTGGATTACCTTAAGATGTTCAGTGGGTATCGCAGGAGGTCTCTTCTGTCTGCTGTGTTGTCCAGAGTCAAAATGTCTGCTTGTCTGTATGTCTCCAACCTCAGAGGCTCGCTGTCAGGAAGACAACCTGGGGAACTTTGAAATGTGCAATGGGTGTGGCCCATGAAGCCCCCAGGGAGGCTTCTCCAGCGTTGAAGCACTCGGCCCTACTGGTCAGAGCTGAGAATGCAGGCATTTTGCCTGAGGAAACCCTGTGCAACTCGGGTTTAACGCTGAGCGCTCGGAGGCACAAAGTAGAGCATTCTTCCGGGTGCTTCAAAACGCCACTGAGCAACTCTCACTGAAATGAATAGCAGGGGGGGGGGGGGGGCGGGGCTGTCGCTCCGGTTCAGTCTCTATCCTTTTATTAATCTATGGTATGGCCTGACAGTATGTGTCATGAGAGAGAGAGAGAGAGAGAGAGAGGGGGGGGGGGGGGGTGACAGAGAGGAGGGGGGGAGAGAGAGAGAGAGAGAGAGAGAGAGAGTGAGAGAGGGAGGGGGGGGGGTGACAGAGAGGAGGGGGGGAGAGAGAGAGAGAGAGAGAGAGAGAGATGAGAGAGATAGAGAGGAGGGAGGGGGGGGGTGACAGAGAGGAGGGAGGTGGGGTGACAGAGAGAGAGGGGAGGGGGTGACAGAGAGAGAGAGGGGGGGAGAGAGAGGGAGAGAGAGAGAGAGAGAGAGAGGAGGGGGGGGTGACAGAGAGGAGGGGGGGTGACAGAGAGAGAGAGAGGGGGGGAGAGAGAGAGAGAGAGAGAGAGAGAGAGAGAGGAGGGAGGGGGGGGGGTGACAGAGAGGAGGGAGGTGGGGTGACAGAGAGAGAGGGGAGGGGGGATTGTTTTTGAGGGGTGCTAGCCCCCCCTAAAGTATTCTATCTATCTATCTATCTATCTATCTATCTATCTATCTATCTATCTATCTATCTATCTATCTATCCATCCATCCATCCATCCATCCATCCATCCATCCATCACACACACACACACACACACACACACACACACACACACACACACACACACACACACACACACACACACACACACACACACACACACACACACACACACACACACACACACACACACACACACACACACAGAGAAACCAGTCTATCTGTATTAGACCGCTCTAGTGCCACGCCGCACCAAAAGATTATAATAAAACAAAAATAGGGAATTATAAATTAAAAAATTAAATTAAGTAAAATCACACCCGTATCATCATACATCCCATTCCGTGCTCAGCCAATCAAATCATCACAAAATGTCATTCCAGCCAATCACTTTTGGCGTCTTTTCTGCCCTCACTTTTATCTTCAATATGTACTTTGCTCAGCCAATCAAATCATCGTTATGGGGTGAAACGATGATTGGGGTGAAGCCAATATTTGTCACAGACACACAAAGCTGGCCATAGGAGGGGCTAGTGCCCCTCAAAAATGGGGAGGGGCCTCTAGTGGTGATGCATTTGACATCACAGCGAGCAGGGCAGTAGGTATTGTGCGATAATGCATTTTCAGAAAACGTATGAAGTGTACAGTAAATTGGACAGTTGCATGGATGCAATGTGGCGCTGTGGCGCTGCATGGGCAGATCTGTATTGCATTTCCTATGGCATGCATTAGTATTTTAGGCAAGGACAGATTAGTGCAAACAGAGTGGTTTGGTAGACGAAGACGGGTCCCCCGTTTTCAATTAGAAGTAGAAGGATGGGCATTTTCATGGTAACACAATCTCCACCAATCAGATATGCCGCCGCAACACTTGTACAGAGTTAACAATACAAACAAACAATGGGTTTGTTTGTATGGTGTATGTTTGTGGTATAATGCAGATCATGCTGAAACTGGTAGCTCTGTGTAGAAAGAACAGCACAAGAGGATGTGGTCACAGAGAAGGCTGCTGGCATGCTGCACAAATGCACATATTATTTAGCAACAGGAAATGAAATAACAGAAGTGAAACCTTCAACCTGACCTATAGTAGGCCTATAACATATAGGAAATACTTATACAACAAACGTTAATCCTATTTTTATCCTACAGTTATACGAATAATTAAGAGAGCCGAGTACCGTGATCCTACCAACGCCCTATTTATAGATGTCCATGCACTAAACCTTTGGGATCTAGTTAATCTTCAGACCCTGTTGATTCTGTACAAAGCCCACAACAAGCTACTTCCATACTGTCTTCAAAAGCTGTTCGAGACAAAAGAAACCAAATATGAACTTAGAAATGCTGGCATGTTTGATACAACTTTTGCAAGAACAAATACAAAGCAACACTGTGTATCTGTGAAAGGGGTAAGTCTGTGGAAATGCTGTTACAAGGAACTGAGGACATGTAGTTCAATCCATGTGTTTAAAAAAAATGTTGATAAATAAGTATAGACACGTCTTATGATCTTGTATTTGATATTTTGACTATTATAAATATATTATATGTATATACGTACATATATATATATCATTATCATGTTGTATACATGTACTATACATGTATTATCATGTATTATGATCTGATAACCACTGTTATCACAATATTAAGAAGAAGAAAAAAAGAAAAGGGTTCTGGTTTTTTCCTGTTTACCTACAGAGACTTATTACTTTGTTTTTGTTTTCTCTGTTTGTCATGTATAATTGTAGTTGGTAAGGGTAGGCAAAATAAGCTAATTAGCTTCAGCCTACACCTTTTTTGGTCAAAGCAATGTATCTTATTTACATACTGTTTCATTCTGTAAAAAAATTGAAAAAAAATATTGAAAGTGAAAGTGACCACAACCTATACATCTGCCTGCCTGCCTGCCTGCCTGCCTGCCTCTGTCTCTGTCTGTCTGTCTGCAACCACCATACACTGAACTGAGAGAATGTTCCGATGTCAACAGACAGTATAGTATTGTGTCATATCTCCTGCTGTTACTTGCATTTCAGTCAGACAGACTCTTATAATACATTTAGAATAATAATTTTTTGAGCATAAACACACACACACACACACACACACACACACACACACACACACACACACACACACACACACACACACACACACACACACACACACACACACACACACACACACACACACACCTATGATAAACTGTATTTAGCCAGGGTAATATGCTTGAGCAATGTTTTGAATTGTGATATATTACTGCTGTGTTTGACATCCTCTGTCAAGCCATTCCAAATCTTCACCCCACAGACAGAGATACACATACTTTTTCGAGTGGTATTTGTACTGGGTTGTTGGAAGTTTAAGTCCCATCTCAACTGGTAGCCCCCCTCCCTGTCCTTAAACCATTTCAGGATGTTTAAAGGAAGTAATTTTTTTCTTACTTTATAAATAATAAGAGCTGTTTTAAATTCTACTAAATCAAAAAACTTCAGTGTACGTGACCTTGAAAACAGTTAATTTGTGTGTTCATAAAAATCCACCTTGTGTACTATTCTAATGGATCTTTTTTGCAATGTGGCTAGAGGCTGGAGGTTACTTTTATACGTATTTCCCCAAACCTCCACACAATAGGATAGATATGGTAATATTAGTGTATTGTATAATGTCATCAGTGACGTATAGTTTAATACATACCTAGTTTTGCATAGAACACCAACACTTCTAGCTATTTTGGTCCGGACATATTTAATATGGGGTTTCCAAGTGAATTTATGGTCAATAATTACTCCCAAGAAGGTATTCTCATATACTCTTTCCAATTTTATGTTGTCTATCTTTAATTCCACAGATATGTTTGAGTGTATTTTTTTATTCCCAAAGATCATAAATTTGTTTTTTTTCAAATTTAGTGATAGTTTGTTTCTGTCAAACCATAGTTTCAGTTTGCCCAATTCCGTGGAGACCTCCTCCAACAGCTGCTGTAAGCCCTTTCCGGCGCAGAAGATGTTGGTGTCATCGGCAAACACAACATATTTCAAAGTACTTGATACTTTACATATGTCATTAATATATAATATGAAAAGTTTAGGTCCTAAAATAGAGCCTTGCGGTACGCCACATCTGATGGGTGAGCTGCTTGACCTGTACTCACCCATCTGGACATACTGTTGTCTGTTTGAAATGCAACTTTTGATCCAATTTAGCCCTACCCCTCTAATCCCATAGATTTCCATTTTTTGTAATAATATTTCGTGATTTATTGTATCAAAAGCCTTTTTTAAATCTATAAAAATGCCTAGTGCATATTTATTATTGTCGATTGATGTAGTAAATTCTTCAGTTAGCTCCATTAGTGCCATTGAGGTTGATCGTCCAGTTCTGAATCCATATTGGCTTTCCATTAGTATATTATGTTTTTCAATAAAACTGTCCAACCTTATAGAAAATATTTTTGAGAACTGTGAAAGGAGGGAGATAGGCCTTTTTAATTCAGGATTCTAATTAAAAAATGACAAAAAAATATTCAGGATTTCAATTCAAATAAAGCAAAAATAGCCGATCTACAAGCTCAAAACGCGTTGCAGTGCATCGGCTATTTTTTGCTATGACAGAAATGGAACAACATATTTTCCGATGGTGGTCGGCGTCCAAATTGATATCATTCTGGGGGTCCTTGACATGAAATCGTTTGAGAACCACTGATATAGAAACATAGGTTTTTTCAGGAAACTGTCAGGATTTAGAAGACATTTATGGAATGATAGAATCTGGTCTCAGGTCTAAACAGGTTAATGCCATTCACCACCTCCCACAAAGTAGACACACTGTGACAGCGTCACTTCCTGGTTGGGGCACAGTTTGTAGATCATATTTGTAAGCGTCGTAGAGTTGGAGGAACAGAACATCCTCCTCACACACACACACACACACACACACACACACACACAGGGAGAGAGCTTCTGTAACGTGGACATCATCTGCAGCACATGAAGGTAAATTGTAGCTAGTATCTGTGTGTAAAATATAGTAAATCTGTGTACATTGATTGATTGATTGATTGATTGAATACTTTATCAACAGTTTGCATACAAAATCACAGTAAAGTAAAGTTCAATAGAAGGTCTGCTATGAGGATTTAAAACCCAATGTTTCAGTAGGTGTCCTTCATGTTTACATGAAGATAAAATGTATTTTATTAACATGTATTAAATGTTCCCATTTCCAACATCCTTGCTGTTGGACAGTTTCACTGTGCGTAATTTACGCAGCATAAACACTTCACACTACAATTAAGCTTTACAAAGCTGCCGAGTGTCAATAGCATACACTTCAATAACTTACAATAACTTTCACTTTGTAGTTGGGGATCCGGTTTAGACTGGATACGGAAACAGCCTTTCTCCGTGCCTATGGTGTGTACAACATATTACCGGATACAGTAGGCGTGCTACGACGAGAACTACATTTAAAACTGGTTTGCTGTCAGACTGTCAGTTATCGATCGTAGTTAATAGTTCTGATTGGTTCAAATCACAGTCACCAGTCACGTGTCTTTTCTGGAAGAAAAAAAGAAAACATGCGAGGTGAAATTTATTTTCTATACAGCGGGCAATTGTTGTTGGAGATGGAGAATGCAACTTAAAAAACATTTTATTTTATTTTATTTTTTTTAACTTTATTGAGTCAATCACATGTACAATTCTTTGTAGCAAATACATTTTCTTTTCACTTTTGTTTCTACATGTTTCATGTCACTGTTGTTAGCTGACTTTGACCCATTTTTTTTTCCGTGCATACATACATCCCTTCACCTATTTCAACACAAAAAAACAGAAATAAAAATTTAAAAAAAGAAAAAGGAAGAGGGTAGGCCCATGTTAGACTAAACATTCATTTGTATCTGTAGACCTATAAGGGTAAGGTACATTTAATACAAAATATATAGAGAAAATATACAGGCATAGGAAATAAAAATAAAAGAAAGAAAATAATAGAAATAAGGACATTAATGGTGTGTGTGTGTGTGTGTGTGTGTGGGGGGGGGGGGGGGTAGGCTTTGTTTTGTGATTTTTGTAGTTCTTCCATTTCCTTTTTATTTCTCATTTGTTTGTTTGTGTTACTGAATACTTAGGTCTAAACAAAAAAAGAACAAAAAAACAGGAAAAGTAAGTTACTTATTTAAAAGATAGAGGGCCCATCTTTTTTCAAATAACTTTTCCTTTCCATTGATTTTATAGGTCACCTTCTCCATCACATACATGTCTTCCACTTTGTCCAACCATCTATCCAACCTGGGTAGTTCTACACTTTTCCAAACTCTGGTTATTTGTTTTAGAGCTGTCATTCTGAGAATCCAAAACAGATACAGATCCGCACTTTGTAAGCTTTTGGGTCGTGTTCCCAGCAGTATGTTATGTTTTTCTAAGTTCAATCAATCACTCACTCACTCACTCACTCACTCACTCACTCACTCAATCAATCAATCAATCAATCAATCAATCAATCAATAATGTGTACAATGTCATATTAAGAATGGCTTTAATATACTAATACCCAAAAAGAAGCTAGAGAAAAAAAGTACATTCCATGCAGCTTTTTTGGATGTGTCCAAGGTACCTGTCACTCAGAGAGTGTGTGTGTGTGTGTGTGTGTGTGTGTGTGTGTGTGTGTGTGTGTGTGTGTGTGTGTGTGTGTGTGTGTGTGTGTGTGTGTGTGTGTGTGTGTGTGTGTGTGTGTGTGTGTGTGTGTGTGTGTGTGTGTGTGTGTGTGTGTGTGTGTGTGTGTGTGTGTGTGCGCGTGCGTGTGTATTGTTCAACAACTAATAATAAATTATTAGTGAACAAAACATTAGTGGAATGTGTTCTGTAGTGTAGGAAGCTTCAGGGGAAAGGCACGCTCCACTCAGACAGTCTTTAAGGGTTCAGGGTGCAGATTCATAGAGAACATAATGGAAGAGAATTGAATCTGCACTCTCAGTCGTAGTAGTAAGAGTCTTGTTTACTAATGTTAAGGATCCGCAGCAGCAGTCAGACCAGACAAACGCGTTTGGGCGCGCAGGTCCTCGTCAGTGTCAGAATGTGCATACCAACGGAAATGACGACATGGTTATATAGAATTTCTGGTCAATTAAAAGCAATGGACAAGACCGCAGTTATCAAAAAAACGACAGGATTAAGGTTGGCGAACATGCGTTAATATTAGGACCGCGCTGCGACATGCTTGCGGTTAATTTTAGGGGAGGGTATGAGGAGGCTTGTCATTTTCAGTAGGCTCCCAGCATGTCCAGTAGACCTGAATAGACCGATAAGATCGGTTAACGTGTCATCAACGCCAATCGCAGCCAGTAGGCTCCAGACGAGCCGGCTGGCTAGATAAGATCGGCTTAATAACCTACTGGGAATTATCGATTGATTTTCGGTCGGTCGAAACGGCTGTTAAAAGGACCATATAGCCTGTCACATTATTAAAAAAAGACAGACATAATAATAAACAACATGCATATTATTATAAGAAATCATCATTGTCTCATTTCAACTCACAGAATCCACATTACTAAAAATCCTAAAATATAAATTGTTCAAGACACAACAAGGCTCAACATTGTTTGATTGATTGATTGAAGAATTTATTAACAGTTTGCAGAATTACAGTACATTTCAAGCACAAACTCAATACAAGAAACACAAATAAAACAAAAAATGTGCTACATTTGTGTTGTGTATTTCACGCTCCCTGACATGTATGCATGCTGTCATTGCTGTGTGCTGCTAGCCTATGCCAAGTGACTGTCAAGTGTTGAAGTCTGTCACTCACTGTGAGCGATTTATGGTGTTATCTTTCTGGTAAAATCCAACTATGTTAACTTAAGAGGATGCATTTGTGTTTGCACAGAAAAGCAGACAACTGATGTTATTATTGATGCTTAGCCTACTTGCTTGATATAAGCCCTGTACAAGATACAAATCTTGTGGGTCACAGAAAAAATAAATAATAATAATAATAATATATATAAATAATAAGGCCAAGCTCAGAACCACGCTGCCTGTAGCCGCTGCCACACTATGAAAAGAGCTGCGCACGTTCTCGGCTGCAAGCAGCTTAAAGCTTGAGTTTTTAGACAGCTGGTGGATGGAAATTAAGCTCCACCTCCGCCGAATACTTGCGCGACGGCCAGATTCCCGGAAACGCTCTCCTCCGCTCAAGTCTTCGGCGGAGGTGGAGCTTCTTTTCCATCCACCAGCTGTCTAAAAACTCAAGCTTTAAGCTGCGCGCAGCTTAAGAAGTGCGCAGCTTAAGAAAGTTTTGCGCTCAGGTGTGGAGACGGTGAGTCACCGTCTCCACACCTGAGCGCAAAAAGGTTTTAAGCTGCGCACTTCTTAAGCTGCGCGCAGCTTAAAGCTTGAGTTTTTAGACAGCTGGTGGATGGAAAAGAAGCTCCACCTCCGCTGAAGACTTGAGCGGAGGAGAGCGTTTCCGGGAATCTGGCCGTCGCGCAAGAATTCAGCGGAGGTGGAGCTTAATTTCCATCCACCAGCTGTCTAAAAACTCAAGCTTTAAGCTACGCGCAGCCGAGAACGTGCGCAGCTCTTTCGACCGTCTGGCAGCACCTTGTGAGCTTGTAGATCTGGATTTGTTGGCTCAAAACACGTCTGTCTGCCTTAATGTAGTCCATGTGCACCATCTAGTGGACAAAGTGTAGAACTACACCCCTTGATGTGTGACCACTTGGTTAGCTTTGACACCATTTAATGAAGCTAGCTCTTTAGTACCATTTACAATGTACAATGTAGACATTTGTCAGACGCTCTTAATCCAGAGCGATTTACAGTAACACATGATAATACATCACATACATAGAAATAGTCATCTAGGATCATATAAGTAACCTAACATAGAATATCTGTACAAAACTATGAGTATACACTATATAGTGCTATGTCTACATATTCTGCTATCTAAATTACATCACCTTTCTCTCCTCTCTCTCTTTTAAAGGTTGTTTCATTTGAGGAGATCTTTGTGACATTTTGACTCGTGAGTTCTGTCAACTCTGGTTTGTATTTTATTCCATAGAAGATTCTGAATCTATCATTTAACCATTTAGAATCTCTCTCTGTCCCTCTCTCTCTCTTTATTCTCTCTCTTTTTTAACGAGCAGTGTTATTACCATTAGTTTAATGAAGGAATGCCTCAGCTTTCTTTATCTATCTCTACTTCCACTCCATTACGTCTCCCCCTCTACCCCTCCCCCCTTATCTTCTACATTCTCTAATTGTGTAGACCAAAATGTGGAACGCCCTACCAACAGTCATTAAGACATGCAAATCCCTTGACTCCTTCAAAACTGCTCTCAAAGGGCACCTACGGGCGGCTGCAATTCGAAACTGGCCCCCGTAAAAAAATTGAGTTGTGCTTGAAATGTACTGTAATTCTGCAAACTGTTAATACATAATTAAATCCATCAATCAAATGTCTTGTACATTGAGTAATTATGCAGATATTTAACAATATACTGAAACCTGTCTCTCTCTCTCTCCCCCATATTGGTAAAAATATGAGTCTACAAATTTGAAGCATGTTTTTGCCTTTGATCATTCAAACATATACACCCTTACATACAGTAGGTAAATGGTATGTTTATAATATATACTGTATACAACTTGGCCACTGCAGTGTGTTGGAGCGACCTCATTGGCCGCTGCAGTTCATTGGAGCGACCTCATTGGCCACTGCAGTTCATTGGAGCGACCTCATTCATCTTTATCTTTACTATAGACATACTGTACATGAACACACAGTCAGTATAAATGTCTGTGTTGTTGTTGTTGTTGTCGTCTGTCACCAGAAGCAGAAGAAGCAGCAGCAAGGAAGAGATAAAGATGTGGAACTACGTATCACAGCTATGGAGACGTCTGTATTTCATTCATTTATTCATTTTTAAAAAGTGGTTAGGTTAGGTGCACCTTGAGCATCAGGGATAGAAATGATATATATAAACTCAGCAACAAAAGTTCAGAAACTTAACTTTGGTCCATTATTTCTCCACTTTAATAATACCATATTGTATTTTATATCATTTTAATAGTTTATTTGTCACCTTTACAACAAGGTATAGATTGCAAGGATTGGGTGTTCGTGGAATGAGCAACACAGCTAAATGTGTGGGTAGCGCCTCCAAATAATGTGCCAAAATGGAAAATGGTTGGTATTCAACCCTTGCTTCGAGTTGCTTAG
Source organism: Electrona antarctica (assembly GCF_951216825.1). NCBI lineage: Eukaryota > Metazoa > Chordata > Actinopteri > Myctophiformes > Myctophidae > Electrona > Electrona antarctica. Next base: position 6,206,090 of record NC_136804.1, read on the forward strand.
TGGATTGGATGATTGCACTCTCACACAGTAAGGGGGGGAAAAGCACATATGGTGGAAGATCCAGAAGCAGCTGCTACAGCTTGGTACGGTGTGGGGCATTTTGGCAAATTCTTTGAGGCGCTACCCACACATTTAGCTGTATTGTTCATTCCACAAACACCCAATCCTTACAATCTATACCAGTGGTTCCCAAACTTTTTCGTGTCAAGGACCCCCAAATCGTCATTTATTAGGCCCCATTTGAAAACATATGCCAGTGACCCCGATAAGGGAGGATTTTTACGGCTCTAGCCCTGATTCCGAAACATATTAATGTCATGGACCCCCAGTTTGACATGCATTATGCTACGGACCCCGATTTAATGGCATTTCTATCTCTGGTACTCCCATTTATATTGTAAAACCACTGTTAATTTAACTCTGAGAGTGTACAAATGGGTCAATTTGGTTCCATTTGTACACTCTCTGAGTTACAGACCCATAAGGGTCCATTTGGTTCCTAAATATAATTGGGACCCCCCCCCCCCCCCCTCCCTCAAATACCCCTAGGAGTGCCCGGACCCCACTTTGGGAACCCATGATCTATACCACGTTGTAAACGTGACTAATCAACGATTAAAATGATATAAAATTGGTATTATTAAAGTGGAGAAATAATGAACCAAAGTTACGTTTCTGAACTTTTGTTGCTGAGTTTATATATATATACACACGGTATATATATGCCCACATCAGCAGCCTAGATGTATATATATGCCCACATCAGCAGCCTAGATGTATGTAAATAAATACTAGCCGTCTAGCCTACTGACAAGATATCTTGTAAAAACACAGATAAATCAGCTCATAATATAAGGTCCCCCTAGCGTTGCCCAGGGTGTTTTAGAGAAGGGAGAAGAGTCTAGGACATGTGGAGCGTTGTCCTGGTGTAGAGAAGGGAGAGTCTAGGACATGTGGAGCGTTGCCCAGGTGTAGAGAAGGGAGGAGAGTCTAGGACGTGTGGAGCGTTGTCAGGGTGTTTGAGAGAAGGGAGAATAGTCTGGGACGTGTGGAGCGTTGTCCAGGGTGTTTTAGAGAAGGGAGAAGAGTCTAGGACGTGTGGAGTGTTGTCCAGGGTGTTTAAGAGAAGGGAGAAGAGTCTAGGACGTGTGGAGCGTTGTCCAGGGTGTTTTAGAGAAGGGAGAAGAGTCTAGGACGTGTGGAGTGTTGTCCTGGTGTAGAGAAGGGAGAGTCTAGGACATGTGGAGCGTTGCCCAGGTGTAGAGAAGGGAGGAGAGTCTAGTGGAGCGTTGTCAGGGTGTTTGAGAGAAGGGAGAATAGTCTGGGACGTGTGGAGCGTTGTCCAGGGTGTTTTAGAGAAGAGTCTAGGACGTGTGGAGCGTTGTCCAGGGTGTTTTAGAGAAGGGAGAAGAGTCTGGGACGTGTGGAGCGTTGTCCAGGGTGTTTTAGAGAAGAGTCTAGGACGTGTGGAGCGTTGTCCAGGGTGTTTTAGAGAAGGGAGAAGAGTCTGGGACGTGTGGAGCGTTGTCCAGGGTGTTTTAGAGAAGGGAGAAGAGTCTAGGACGTGTGGAGCGTTGTCCAGGGTGTTTTAGAGAAGGGAGAAGAGTCTAGGACGTGTGGAGCGTTGTCCAGGGTGTTTTAGAGAAGGGAGAAGAGTCTAGGACGTGTGGAGCGTTGTCCAGGGTGTTTTAGAGAAGGGAGAAGAGTCTAGGACGTGTGGAGCGTTGTCCAGGGTGTTTTAGAGAAGGGAGAAGAGTCTGGGACATGTGGAGCGTTGTCCAGGGTGTTTTAGAGAAGGGAGAAGAGTCTAGGACGTGTGGAGCGTTGTCCAGGGTGTTTTAGAGAAGGGAGAAGAGTCTAGGACGTGTGGAGCGTTGTCCAGGGTGTTTTAGAGAAGGGAGAAGAGAGGGAATGGCTGACTTCCTGTTGGGTTTATTTCACGGCTCCGAGATACTTTTTTGTAATTCAGGAGTGGACATGATAAAAGTGTTTACCAATTTTCATACATAGGTAAAACCTAAAATACCCCCTTCCAATGTGAAAAGATTACATTTCGTCTTTGCTTGACAGCTGTGCCTCATCCAGAGAAGACCATGGCTTCCTCTCATGTAGATACTCTACAGGTTGGTTTACTGGCAAAATAGCAACTCAAAATAAGGTGTCATTGTTACAATTTGTTGCATATTGAAAATGATAATACCTGCTACTCATTTCTATAGGGCCCGTCTATGAAGATATTGGTCGCCAACAAGCCGAAACTGGTCAAGTGGCTCAGCTCAGATCTCCACATTGTACAGCACGCTCAATCTCATGGAATTATTGATCAAAGACTTTATACAACGCTGATGAACACACCACAGCCAGAAGATGTTATTATTAAACTTATTGATACAGTGATTAATAGAGGAGAGGGAACTTCATCTCAGTTCCTTACACTTCTCAAAAAAACAGATATTCTACACACGTATCCACAACTCAAGGAATGGAGTTATCCAGGTAAAGATAATTTTACCAAATGTGTGTAATGTCTACTTTGAGTAACTCAGGGGTGGGCAACTGGCGGCCCGGGGGCCACATGCGGCCCCCACCTTCACTTAATGCGGCCCTCAGGTTAATGTCAGAACACTGATATATTATTGGTTTCAGCTGTTTACAATTCCACAGCATGCAAACATGACCCGCTGTAATTACTTCAGTCTAAATTAGTAGCTCAATGCTCAACACAAGTATAATTAAAGGCATTTGAAATGACATAGAAATGTTAATTTTCAGGATTCCAATTCAAAAATAGCAATTTACAATTTACAATTTAGGCATTTAGCAGACGCATTTAGCAGACGCTCTTAATCCAGAGCGACTAGCAAAAATTCAAGATTTCAATTCGAACATAGCAAAAATAGCCGATCTACAAGCTCAAAACGCGTCGCAGCGCGACGCGTTTTGAGCTTGTAGATCGGCTATTTTTGCTACGACAGCAATATATGGCCCTATAGGGAGTGAGTATGGAAATATAGTGGCCCTCTCCATCGTCAAAGTTGCCCACCCCTGGCATAACTCATTGAAAGTGTGAAAGGTTTTGAAAAAAGTTATAGCAAAAAATAGGAAATATCTAAATAATATCAACCTAAGTAACATAAGTAGCATCAATGAAGGACAAGGCCTTTAAACCAAGTCCTATGATGCCACTCACAAGTGGCCATGGCAAGCATTGACATAAAAAGGTAGACCCTCCTTCGGTGGCAACATAGATGCAAGCTTTCCACAAGGGCCCCTGGGGCGGTTCATTTTTTGGGTCCCCCCACAGAGATCTATGGCTCTTGATGTATCAAAAGACCTATGCACAAAAATTGACAATTGATTTGAATTGGAAAAAGAAAATTCATTATATTAAGAATCAAACCTCTTCTTAAAAAATCCAACTCAATTGGAACTTTATTTCTGCTCGTGTGATCAACTCACTAGGAGGTTTGGACTTTCTGCTGAGATGTATTTACAATATTTCCAAGTTTAATACAGGTTAAAATCTAATCTAATGTTCATAGTCGACTTTAATTATCCTGGACAATGATGTATTCACTGTTTCTCTGTGGTAGTTAGTCATATTATTAGATGACAGTGGTCAGTTATATTCACCAATGTAGAATTTATTTCAGTCTACGGTTTCCCCCTTACAGCTAGAGAATACCAACCCGAACCCTGTTACACCCAGATAATACTCCATTGTTTCCCTGTTACACCTACTGTAGCTCTGGTCCATAGTGTTAGAAAGACTATCTGGTCCATAGTTAGAAACTAGAAAGACTATATGGACTGCTCGTAAAGGTAGAAAATGTATTATTCCAAATCTGAGTAGATTCATTCTATATAACAAATAATAATAATAAATATAGGGCACTGGGATTTAAGTTTATACAACCTCTGTCACAGGCAAGTCTCTCAGATCTTCTCCGAGCCCTGTGAGTGGAAGGCCGAGGAAGAGGAGGAGGAAGTGTGGTATGTTGGTTTTTAACACTAGAACACTAAACACGGGTGATTTTCACCCGGACAATTATATATTTTTTAATTTCATAATGTTGCTGATGTCTGAGGTGGGCGGATCTTTCAGTACCTTCATGATGCTCAGTGACATGTTGCTGATGTCTGAGGTGGGCGGATCTTTCAGTACCTTCATGATGCTCAGTGACATGTTGCTGATGTCTGAGGTGGGCGGATCTTTCAGTACCTTCATGATGCTCAGTGACATGTTGCTGATGTCTGAGGTGGGCGGATCTTTCAGTACCTTCATGATGCTCAGTGACATGTTGCTGATGTCTGAGGTGGGCGGATCTTTCAGTACCTTCATGATGCTCAGTGACGTGTTGCTGATGTCTGAGGTGGGCGGATCTTTCAGTACCTTCATGATGCTCAGTGACATGTTGCTGATGTCTGAGGTGGGCGGATCTTTCAGTACCTTCATGATGCTCAGTGACATGTTGCTGATGTCTGAGGTGGGCGGATCTTTCAGTACCTTCATGATGCTCAGTTACATGTTGCTGATGTCTGAGGTGGGCGGATCTTTCAGTACCTTCATGATGCTCAGTGACATGTTGCTGATGTCTGAGGTGGGCGGATCTTTCAGTACCTTCATGATGCTCAGTGACATGTTGCTGATGTCTGAGGTGGGCGGATCTTTCAGTACCTTCATGATGCTCAGTGACATGTTGCTGATGTCTGAGGTGGGCGGATCTTTCAGTACCTTCATGATGCTCAGTGACATGTTGCTGATGTAGAAGGTAGGTTTGTTTCCCTGCCCACATCCCTGCTTTTTTCTGCAGGCAGGCTACGAACGGGTGAATTTGATAGAGAAAAATCCCATAAACCCACAATGGACTTTTTTATTTTTTCTTTTCTTTTCCTTCACTGGACCAGGAATGGGTGGACCAGGAGAAACCCTGTTTTTCCTTTTTTAAGTTCATCCATTTATAGCTTATAGCTGGGGATTCCTAACTGTTTAGCAGAAGGATTAATTGGCAGCAATCATAGAAAGAGCCTCTGAGAAATAAATGCAGCCCTGTACACTGTGCTTATAGCCTCCATTTACTACTTCTAATACCATCATAACAGAGAGGTGTATGTTCTCTCTGGGCAAGGCTGTTAAAGATGGAATATGCTTTGTTCACTACAGGTATGTTAGGGTATGGTCATATCACTGACTATGAAGACCAGCTTCAACGCAGCATGCACATTACATATCTGAGTGTAAGGTTGGCCACAATGCTTGAGGTCGTGTTTGAAAAGGTCTTCATCTGGCTCTACAACCTAGACATCAGAGACACAGACATCCACAGCCATCATGAGGTCAGACAGATGGAGATGAAGAATGCAGGAGAGGGAACACAAATCCAACCTGGTGAAATGAACAAAGACCCTTCTGGAAGAGACATAAGATCAGTGCTGACCGTTGGCTGTGCAGGAATTGGCAAAACTTTCCTCGTACAAAAGTTTTTGTCTGACTGGGCCAAAAAATGTTTCCCCCACGATCCACACCTCGTGTTCCCGCTCAAGTTCCGCCAGTTAAATCTGCTCAAGGGACAGAACTTTACTTTGGCACAGCTAATACACAAATGCATCAAGGAAACCAGAAGTATTGACGAAGATATTCTTAATGAAATCTTTAACGAATTGCAGAAGTCAGGAGACTACAGCAACAGCCCCTTCAAAGTCATGATTGTTATGGATGGATATGATGAACATAATTTTCAGTTCGATTTCAAAACTGATTTTGGACTCATGAATGTGGTGGATTCGTACCCAGTGGAACGTCTGCTTGTAAACCTCATCAAGGGAGAGCTGCTCCCCTCTGCTCACATCTGGATAACCTCACGACCTGCAGCAGCCAAACAGATTCCTAAGGAGTTTGTAAACAGGATGACAGAAGTACGAGGCTTCATCACAGATGACCAGAAGAAGGAGTTCTTCAAGAAGAGCTTCAGTGATGAGAACCAGGCCACCTCAATCTACTCACACATCAAGAAATCAACGATCTTCCACACCATGTGTGAAATCCCAGTCTTCTGTTGGTTCCTTGCTAGAGTTGTGCAGAACATGGGCACGACAGACAGGCTGCCCAAAACCCTGACTGAGGTGTACCGCTACTTCCTGATAGGTGAGATACTGCGAGAGACGATGAAGCATCCTTCACTAGGCAGGGCAGACAAAGAGAAGCTCATAAAGGATGCAAGAGAAGTTCTTCTGAGGCTGGGCAGGCTGGCGTTTGACCAACTGGACAAAGGCAACATAATTTTCTATGAGAAAGACCTGAAAGCGTGTGGTCTTGACGTGAACAAGGACTTGCTGATCTCAGGCTTTTGCACAACCTTCTTCAGAGAAGACGAGGTGTTCCTCCTCCAAACAGTCTACTGCTTTGTTCATCTGAGCATGCAGGAGTTTCTGGCTGCAGTCTACCTGTTCCACTGTTTCACTCAGTGGGACAAGTGTCTATGGTTCCACCGTTTCACTCAGAGGACTCAGAGGAACAGGGAGGTACTGGAGACATTCCTGGGAACCAGCCATGTCAGTTCTTTGGAGGACTTCCTGAAGAGAGCCATGCAAAAAGCCCTACGGAGTGAGAATGGTCACCTGGACCTCTTCATCCGCTTCCTTCATGGTCTCTCACTGGAGTCCAACCAGAGTCTGTTAGGAGGCCTGCTGGGTCAGACAGAGAACAGTCCAAAGGAGATCCAGAAAGCCATCAACAACCTGAAGGAGATGAGCACCAATGAAGACCTCTCTCCTGACGGATGTATCAACATATTCCACTGTCTGATGGAGATGAACGACCCGTCAGTAAGTCAGGTGATCCAACAGTACCTGGAGTCAACAAGCAGAACAGGGAAGGAACTCTCTGAGACCCAGTGTTCAGCTCTGGCCTCCATGCTGCTGATGTCAGAGGAGGTTCTGGAGGAGTTGGACCTGGACAAATACAACACAGACGTGTGGGGGCGACTGAGACTGATCCCAGCCGTGAGGAACTGCACAACAGCCAGGTTAGTAGTCCTGTTAATGACAACATGACTCATTCACTCATATACTACTACATTCATTCATTACAAATTCATTCAAATAATAAACACAGACATGCACGCACGCACGCGCGCGCGCACGCACGCACATGGAATCATCACAAATTAAAAGACTGCTTGGTCTGTAATAATATATGCTAATTATATCCAATAGGCTACTAGGCTATATGATTAGTAATCTAACAATTCTAAACCAGCAGAGAGCACACCCCTGTGTTTTCTTACATAATTCTATAAGTTGGGTTGTTAGACAGAGATGCAGAGCCTAGTACTAACCTATAGTAAACCAATAAATTGCTTTGAATTTAAATGTAATGCATTTTTAGTAGCCTACATGTTTTGGGAAATTAACAGGGCTTTAATATAAATCCTTTCTATTGTGCTGAATTGTCATCAAATGCATCGTATCGCATCGCATTGTCCAGAATTGAATCGCCATCAAATCGCATTCCATGATGTATCGCTAAAGTATCGTATCGCTGGCAGTGCATCGAGATGCGTATCGAATCGGCCTCAGTGATGAGATTCACATGCCTAGTATGTACGTACGTACATACGTACGTACTTACACATATACATATATCTTAGTTTACTTCCTTGGTCTGACCTGTTTTGATCATCACTGATTTTACATTTAATCTCTCATTACAGACTTGTTGGCTTGGGCCGTGCCCTCCAGAAGGAACACATTGAAGATGTGGCTTCAGCTCTCAGTTCTAATCCGTCCCATCTGAGACACCTGGACATCAGTTACAACCACCTGGACGCTAACCTGGACCTGCTCTGCGAAGCACTGAAGAGTCCAAATTGTAGACTGGAGACTCTACGGTCAGTTATTATTTTCATCATTTATTTATTATGTGATTATGCTATTAATATTGTTGTGATGCTGTATTGGTGGAGTGTGAATAATGTTGATATCGTAATACACATATAGTAACACACTTTGACTAGAATAATGATATAAGGTACAGTGACTATACAAACTCCAACCCCTTTCATTTATTTCTCTATCTTTCTTTATTTCTTTCTTTCTTTCTTTCTTGTTACACAGACTAGTAAAGGCAGGAATAACTAAAAAATCAAAGTCTTTAATACCATCCAAGCAGACCAACACAAAAATGGTAGACGGTAAAAGTAGTCAAAAATGAAAAATCCAACAAAGGAACAGGCCAAACTTAAGGCTGAAGTTTAGCTGGCTGTGCAGGCGAGGAGAGGAAAGTTCTGGCAAACAGAGTTTGGCTTCAACTAGTATATATAATATATAAAAACATATATATAAATATATAAAATATAAAAATGTATATATATTTCTATCACAAAACCCCCCTGTAGTAACTCAGAGGACCCCCTAGGGGTCCCGGACCCCCTGTTGAAGACCCTTGCTTGCTCTACAGAATTGGCAATTGGCAAATTGACACATCATATTTTTTGCAGACCCCCATCTGAAAATACTTTCTGATAAGAGAACATGTTTGCATTTTTCAAGATTTATCAACATGTTTAAAAAAGAAATAGCCGAGAAATAGCCGATAATAAAAATAATTGTATTGTCTTTTTCTCAAGCAGATGTCCTTCTTGTGTCTGTGTGTGTCAGTTATCAGCTTCACTGTTTTCTATCCAGAATACTGTATTTTATAGCAGACAATCAGTGTTTCATTTCTCATTTAGACTGATGAACTGCTGGTTGTCAGAGAGAAGCTGTGAACTTCTGGCCTCAGCTCTCAGCTCTAATCCTCATTTGAGAGAATTAGACTTGACCTTCAATGTCTTGCCGGCGTCTGGACTGAAGAACTTCTCTGGATTGGAAACGCTCAAGTGAGTAGACTTGGTTCGTCTGTCTGTCTGATTCAGAATCATGAAAACCTAGTTTCAGTTCATGTCACATGCTACTTAAAGTATGATGAAATATGGAAAATGTTGCCATATATAGGTTGTCTATGGTGTGGTATACAAACATTTTGCGATGTTAAAGCAGACCATTCTGTGGACCTTAATGACCAAATGAATAGAAAAAACACAAATAAAAAGTATGTCATGACATCACAGGTTAATCTCTATTCCTTGAGCTTTTGGGCCTGTGGCTCCCCGGCTACAAATAGCAGATCTACAAGCTCAAATAGCAGATCTACAAGCTCAAATAGCAGATCTACAAGCTCAAATATCAGAACTACAAGCTCAAAAGCAGTTCTACAATCTCAAATAGCAGATCTACAAGCTCAAATATCAGAACTACAAGCTCAAAAGCAGATCTACAAGCTCAAATATCAGAACTACAAGCTCAAAAGCAGATCTACAAGCTCAAATACCAAATCTAACAGGAGAGGACACAGAAGGTTCCCTCTCAGTCATTTCATGGCAGTTTCTCAGCAGCACATACTGTTGCAGTTCCATTTGAGTGTCCTCAGTGTATCATTGTATGACCACAGCCTGGGAAGAAAATAGAAATAACATTACTCTGGTGCCTGGTGAAGATAATGGTAGCAGATACACTGTAGTGTCAGAGATGTTGTGTTAGACAGTCAGACATTGATGCATTGCTGTTCTACTTCCTACAGAGTGAAACATGGAGGAGAACACTGGACTAATCCTCAACTCCTTACACAAGGTGAGTGAGTGTCTGTCTGTCTGTCTGTCTGTCTGTCTGTCTGTCCCTTCCCCCCCCCCCCCCCCCCCCCCCTCTCTCTCTCTCTTAGTATTTTTAATGGTTTTTACTGTGTTGTTTTCTCATCAGATTTCCATTGTCTCACTCTGGACCCAAACACAGCAAGCAGAACACTCTGTCTGTCTGACGACAACAAGAATGTCACATGGTCACCGGAGCTTCAGTCATACTGTGATCATCGTGACAGATTTGATGATAAGTGTAATCAGGTTCTGTGTACAGAAGGTCTGTCTGGACGCTGTTACCTGTGGGAGGTAGAGTGTAGTGGAGGGGTTCTGATAGGAGTGGCTTACAAACCAATCAGCTGGAGAGGAGAGGGTAGTTGGCTTGGATTCAATGATCGGTCCTGGAGTTTGGAGTGTTGTGGAGGCTGTTACTCTGTCATTCACAATAGTAGGACCACTTACCTCCCTGTTGGTCTCTCTGACTCCGACAGAGTGGCAGTGTATCTAGACTGCCCTGCAGGGACTCTGTCCTTCTATGATGTGTCCTCTGACTCACTGAGACACCTTTACACCTTCCAGACCACATTCACTGAACCTCTCTACCCTGGGTTTAGGGTTTCTGCCGACTCCTCTGTGTGTCTTTGTGAGGGCAGATAATGTCTCTGATGAGATGACACAACCATGCGGTTGTTATGGAGGCAGGGGTGGACTGGCCACAGGACGTACCGGTCATATTACCGGTGGGCTGCGACCGTTTTTTTGACAGGCAGGCGAAGTGAGTGACAAATAAACCCTCTTCTATCTTGAATCCTTTTGCCAGCATCATTCTTGTGAGAGCAACAAAGGGTTGTGTAGTTGTCTGTTGGTTTGTATCAGTTATGTTGTTCTGTAAAAGTGGTGGTATTAGGGCTTGCATAACCTAACCCACAGAAGACAGTTGACTGTCGCAAGCGACAAAATAAGCTACGGCTTGTTGTTGTTGTTGTTACGCTGCTGCTGCTCGTGAACAGTAAAGATACCAAGGATTGGAGTGTTATGCTACACAACACGGAAGTAACACAGCAGTTTACCAGTAAGACGCCCTGAGGGCGAGGTCGCGTGCACGTATCCGCCTGGGTGACGGCAGACTGCTGGGCGAACGCTGGTGCTTTGGCATGGGGGGGGGGTCAGATCAACATATGGAATGAATTCTGTACTGGCCATATATTGAGCGTGTCTTGAGTGTACAGGGTTTGATGATGTCAGATATATGGAATGTCAGAACAGGTCAGCTCCAAGTATGGAGATCTAAGGGTGGCAGCGGGGGCAGTGTCTTGAGTGTACACAGGGTTTGATGAGGGGCCTTAATTTTCGGGCCTGTTGAGAACTCTAGTTTTCTCTGGCTGCCGGGCCATATATGGTGATGCCTGGGGTGACAAACCAACCAAACAACACACTGACGGGAAATGCAGGATTTCATTTAATGTGACCTGCGGTGGGAATGAGTGGGATTCCCTTCTCGTGTACCAGTTGGTCATGTCACAACGCATTGCAATGTGACCTTTTTTCCGAAAAAAAAGCTTACAAATTCCATTTACTTTTGTAAAAGGTTAACTTTATATTTGTGTATTTTTGTTCTTTTTTCATCATTGTAGTTGATTGACAACCTGTTGTTCTTTTCCCCTCCATTTTCTTCGTCTCTTTTGTACAAAATAAAACCTGATTTTTAATTATTTGATGATTCAACAAATAAAATGATTCAAACTTTAATAAATATGTTTTCTGTAAAAGCTGATGATTATTTTTATTATATCAGGGTTTTTTTCCAATTATGTCAGTTTTTATATATTATGTCCATTTTTGAGCGGTGCCTCCGCTCCATTACGGAGCTATGTCCGTCCATCCGTATGTCCGTATGTATGTCCGAGCATGGAAAGCTGCAACACCTAAAGTGGCCGGTACAGTACAGCCAGGGCTCCAGCGTGCGACCTATTAGTGCTTGCCCGTTCCATTGATTGAAAACATTGGACGTTCGCCTGACGCCCAGTGTTCAAAGAACGATCGCCTTCAGACTTGGATGGTCAGAGCGGCGCGATTACATACAAAGTCAATTCAAAGACGAGAATTGCGCAAACGGGCGCGGCGCGACATGCCGCGGTACAAACTGGACGAACCGAGGCGAATATATATTCAGGTCTGAACGTAGCTTATCCGACACAAATTAACTAATCTTTCTCAGCTGTACAATTTCACTGGAGCGCGCAGCGCGCATATCTAACTGCATGATGATCAGTCATGATCTACACAGACAGCCGACTCCCGACCCAAACACTGAGTGAAACTTAGTAAACGTGTTGTTTGATTAAACATGTGCCACGAAATGTGCCACGAAAAATAGCTTCCAAAGCTTGTTATGTTTGCATCGAGGAGGTAGCCTATGTGTCCATACCATACGTCCATACATGATGATCGGCCAACAAAATACATTAATCTCCCTCCCAGTGAGTGAAGAGCACTGATGCCTGATTTATTCTTCGTGTTCCGTGCTGAAAATAGCTGATCTACAAGCTCACAACGCGTCGCGGACGGCGCGTTGTGAGCTTGTAGATCAGCTATTTTCAGCACGCGGAGATATGCAGGCTCTGAGAGCATTCAGAAACTTTTGCCTTCACAATAAAAGCATGCAGCTTTCACAAGTTGGCCCATAAAGACAAGGAAAAGGATTAAGAATTCGGTGGCATTTCACATTGCAAAAGATTTTTTCCAAAATGTAAAAATATTATAATAAGGAATTAATTTGGATAATGGTAATGGAGATATTGTACAAATTGTCACTTTATTAATCCCAAAGGTTTGGACTGCATTTAATTTTCAACACAAAACCTTAAACTGACTTTCTGTGTGTGGAATATAAATATTGCCTTTATTGACTGAGTGACTTTGTGTTGGGTTGAAACCATCTACAGTGTTTTGAAGTATAACCAGGTAGGTTGCTGTTTTTTACACAGTGACCTTTGTAGGGGTTTTATGATTCAAACCTTTAATGGTGGAAACCACTACATAAATAAATGGCGCCCGATGTGGGGGCATGATAAGGTCATGTATTAATGCCACGCTATACAAAGAAAAAAATGGTGCTACCTAATTTGTGTACCAAATGAAAAGGTAGGTGGCACCAGTGCACCAGTCTGGAGCCCTGCCTGGCCAATGCCCTCAGTAACCAGGTCCGCTCCCCTGTGCCGGTCCAGTCCCCGTGCCCACCCTCACAACAGAAACCCCAGCAGCAGAGAGAATTAAATCACTGTATAAACTTGTTAAAGACCCATTTCTTACTTATATACCATATTGTTAAAACTGTGTGCAACAGATGAGTTACTCAATTATTTTAATTGTCTATAGGCCTACATAACTTAGTGAGCCAAACATCTGAGGAAGAGAACTTTAACAAACACTCATAGTGTGAATGGCTATTTCCAATAGAAATTTTTTGATTATATCAAAGTGCTATAAACATTACATTTTACCCCTTCAGGCCGGGAACCCATTTTGGGGTTCTGTACGGTATGTACAGTATTCAAAAATGTAATAAAAATAAAAAAGATGCTGCTATATAAATAGTTTTTCAGAAAAAGTCAGGATTTAGAGGCTTTTTTACAATCGGCCTCAGGCCTAAATAGGTTTTAATCTAATATAGGCTACACTACATTCATGTAATTGAGAAGACCATAAAAACAAAACAGCCTACTTGAGTGTTGCTGTAGAGAATATTTAGTTTGTGCAAGATTATTGTGATATTAAATAACACAGCACGGTCATGACAATTTATAGCGTTGGTGGTGCACAGCTTGAAGCTGTAATATGAATCTACCTAACTAATCCTTCTCGGAATCCTGCTTTGGCCAGTCACCACAGAGTCAGACAGGTGGCATATACAGGTAGGTGGATTCCTGCCTTCCACAGGTCAGGTGTAGGGCTATCTCTGGTCCATAGCTCTAATGCCTTAGGGCTATGGACCAGAGCTAGTGTAGGGCCTACTATGTGTGAATGTTGACTATCCTCATTCTAATAGATATCATTCCTAAGTTTTCAGTTAATTGTGTTAGGCAACTTAGGCTACATCATACATGAAGCCCATCAGTTTCAGAAGAGCCTTCGTGTATGGGATCCATGCTTTATATTCAGCTACATCAGCAGCATCTTATTTCTTTCAGCACAGCCAGATAACCTACACCCCTCCAAGTAATCTCCGGTTTTGGGAATGTCCTTCGAGGGTTTAGCGTTTAGTCATGACACTGTTAGGTCATGGCAGTAGAAATCATATAGCTAATAATAATATAAATCAATTATTATTCAACAGGGTTGAAAAGTACATTGCAATGAAATAAATAAGTAAACATGGAGGCTACTGTCTAAACAAAGCAGGTGTCGGTGTGCCAGTCTTACGCGCTAGCGAGCGATTGAAATAAGTGTACTGTACGCTGAACACAGTACACTGTACACACGCAGCTAGAGCTCATTAGACTGACTGCTGCTTCGCCGCCATTGGTCACAGGGAGCAGCTTGCGACAACATCCACTGGCTGCCGGCTCCCGTTGGCCCCGCCGTGCGTCGATTGGCCGTTCTTGCACGTCAATCACAGCGGTTACGTGAGGAGCGGCGTGGTCGTTTTAAACTACCTAAAGTAAACGTTTGAAACGAAGCGTGTTAAGTACTATTTAATGTTACACGACAACAAGGAAGTGAAAATGTACCAAAACAACGGTGACGTAGAAAGAAGCGCCGCGGCGGTTACACGCACACACAAGTTCACGTTCGGCGCGACAAGACACACCCCCTTGGGGATTGGCTAGTTGAAATGTCACGTCACCATGGTAACCGCGACCTTTTCAACAAAACAGACTCGCAAGTGCCGTGGTCTTGGTTCGAAATAAAATCCTGGGCTCCGACAGGTGAGACGTTAGCGTGCAGCAGAGACTGAAACGTGACTGCAGCTCAGATCAGCATCTCTCCATCTCATCTCAACATATTAGCTCCATGTCCATCTTAACAATAAACACATACACACTGTATGAGGACGTTCACCGATGTTGATGACAGTTTGACCAGCCTCCACTGGCTGAACAGCATGGTTGCTCCCTGCAGTACATACCCATGTCCAGAGAGAGGGAACCAGCCAGTTGCTCTGCCTCCTCCTCCAGCGCCCAGCTTCACCCAGGGGCAGAGGGGCAGCACTGGCTCTCCATCCAACCCTCTGGCTGGGGACACCGCTGCCGTCCTCCTGACAGCTGTAGACCCTTGCAGGAGCACGGAGCCCTGCTACCTCCCGCACCACTGCAGGGTACCCTGTCATCCCCCCCCCCCCCCCCCCCCCTGGCCCAGTCCATCATGTCCACCACCGGTGAAGGACGACGGCAAAGCGGACCTCTACGCCAAGCCTCCTCACACCTACAGCTCTCTGATCTACATGGCCATACAGGCCAAGCGGTCCAATAAAGTGACGCTGCGACGTGTACGGCTGGATCATGGACAACTTCCCGTTCTACAGGCGCGTGGAGAAGAGGACCTGGCAGAGCTCGCTGCGCCACACCCTGACGACGTCAAAGTGCTTCGTGCGAGAGCGCAAGGACAAAGACAAGCGTGGGAAGGGAGGCTACTGGCAGGTCAACCCCGAGTACGTGCACGTGTTCGTCGACGGCGTCTACCAGGGCAGGAAGAGCAAGGCGGTCAGCTACACGCATTTGAAACCGAGCAGGCAGGTTCTGAAGGACCACCACAACAACAAGCCACGTAGCCAAGAGAGCTAGCTCCCTTTGGAGGAGCGAGTTACAATATTGTATTACTGCTGCTAGTATTAACTACTGCTTGTTTAGGATCACAATCACGTATGTATAACAGATATGAGAGAAATACGACTCATGCTGGAAGCGTGCGTGGTGCACGTACCATAGATGGCCACTAGGGGGAGCCATGGTACAGTGTAATACAGTGTAACAGCTATACTGTGATCTCAAAGTCTAAATTCACTAAATCATTTTAAATATAAACTTAACTTATAGAACCATTTGATGAATCAAATCTAACAGTTAAAAATGTCTTCCACAAATGGAGATTTAAAGATTTAAATCTAATAAGGTTCCATTTGGTTACCAACTCTCAAATGATTTATTAAACAGTGTAATGAAGTTACAGCACTGCTTTGCCCATTAGAGTAAGCATGTTTATTTGTACATTTCAACAAGGAAGGCAGTGTGCATTTAAGAGCAATGTACGATATATACAACAACAAAATATACCATTGCGGGAAAAAAGAAAACACTATATGTACAGAGTGGGAGAAAGTTAGGAGGGGTGATCATCCTCTTCATTGGGCCTGCTGAAAGGTGGACTTTCAGGCCTGTTTTAAAATGTGTAAGTGATTGCATTTTTTGAGGGAAGGGGTCAGGGCATTCCACGCCTGGGTGGTGGTGCTGTAGAAGGAGAATTCAGCCATATTTGTTTTGAAATATAGGAGCAGTATAATAATCCATAATATTGTCCTTGTCTATCGACCTCCCTACGAACATACAGCTGTTTAATTTGATCCTCATAGCGAGGTCATTTATAGTGGAAACTTTCTTTTTTTTACCCCATGGTGTGAATGCAATGGTGTCTTTGCAAGTGACCCGAGTTATTTAAACTTTGGTCACACCGTTTAAAGTGGACATATTTTTTTGTCCTGTGAGAACTGGACACAAAGCTGTCTTCAGGTACTTGAATTGTTGAAACTCTTGGAAAGGTCACCAGTGAACACGCTGGTGTGTCTTCAAGCAGTGGTGGAAAAAGTACAAAAATATTTTAAAAGTACAAAGTACCCATTAAGAAAGTTACTTAAGTAAAAGTATAAAAGTACCTCAAATTAAATGTACAAAAAGTACCCGGTGTAAAATGTACTTAAGTATAAAAGTAAAAATTACAAAGTACAAGTACAAAGTACAAGTAAAAAGTACAACATGCTTTTCAAAATGCCTACAAAGAAATTAAGTCCAAAAGTGGCTTTATTTCAACACTCTCCGCAGTCTTTGGCTTTCCTGTGCCTCCGTGTCCCCTAGTTGCTATTTTTGGTGTGTCTCCTGTGGTGGGCAGATTCAGTAGGTGTCAGGCAGATTCAGTTGCCTTCGCCTCCCTCATAGCGAGGCGCCGCATATTCTGCTTCACTGGAAAAATCCTAACCCCCCTGCCACGTCATCCTGGCTAAAAGACATCATCCTTTATTCACCTAGAAAAAATTAAATTCTCAACTACAGGCTCATTGAATAACTTCTCTAGAACCTGGGACCCTTTTCTTTTATATATTAATTATTTAACTACAATTGATTAATTTCCCCCTCTTCCCTAGCTTCTTTTATATGGTCATCTCTTGCCTACAAGTTTTTTTTTTCTTCCCCAATTATTCTTTACAAGTATTGTTCATTATTGTACAATTTCTATTATACAATATATTTTCCCCTCAGGGCTAGCGGGTGGGTGGGTGGGTGGGTATGTGTTATTGTCAGTTTTGTTTAGTCATTGATGGTGTTGTTGTTTTTTTGTTTTGTTTTTGTGTACCATGTTCCTTGTATGTCTTGTATTTAAAGAAATGGAAAAAACCCAATAAAACATCATAAGAAAATAAAATAAAAAAACTGGCCATTCATTATCAATGGCATTTAATGTTTGTGTTAGGATAAACACTAGAAACTGGCCATTCATTATCAATGGCATTTAATGTTTGTGTTAGGATAAACACTAGAAACTGGCCATTCATTATCAATGGCATTTAATGTTTGTGTTGGGATAAACACTAGAAACTGGCTATTCATTATAATGTTTGTGTTAGGACAATGTTTGTGTTTACGCACCCTCTGGGTGCAAGCAAGCTCACACAAAAATATATTTCAGATGGGGGGGTCCACAGTCATTTGAATGGGGAGAGCCATTGCAATTTGCAAAACAGACATTATAATTGCGTGAATTCACGCATTATAATTAGCCCTTCACTAATTAAGCCCCACCCACTCCACTCTGCGAGGGCAAACTGTCTCCCATTGAGCATGTTAAATTATTTCTCCATAAAAATAATCGATCATTTCAGTAGCAAGAGCTTGAAAATGTCTTCTAAATCTAGTCAAAAAAGCCTACAGTAGGCTATAGGCCTATGAACAAATGTGGATTACATTATTGGGGGAGAAAGTTGAAACCGATATCAACTTTAACGACCATCCCGTTCGACAGACGTTTACATGCAATGCGAGTGATTATTATAGCAGTCACCTGGATGTCAATCCAATTGATCCAATCAATCAATCAATCTTTATTTATATAGCACATTTCATACAACGGGTGCAGTTCAAAGTGCTTTACAGTGCTTTACAGAGCAAAAATAAAACAAGAAAAGGCAAAACACAAGAGAGCATCAAGTACATAGTAATAACAAAACAAAAATGAGTGACTAAAACGGGGAAAGGGACATGCAATGATCTAGTTAAAAGCAATGATAAAAAGGTGTGTTTTAAGATTTTGTTTAAAAATGTCTACAGATTCAGAGAACCGTAGATCCCTTGGCAGGCTGTTCCACAGCACAGGGGGAATACGAGACATCTCACCCCGGTGAGTTGTCTTCACTTTTTGACATGTCAGGGTGAGATGTCCGGGGTGAGATGTCCGGTCAGCTCACCCCGGAAAGTGAAGACATCTCACCCCGGAAAGTGAAGACATCTCACCCCGGTGAGATGTCTTTACTTTCCGGGGTGAGATGTCTTCACTTTCTGACATTGCGGGGTGAGTTGTCTGTACTTTCCGTGGCACCCATTACAGTAGGCATAATTCAATTTCGGATCTAACTATCGGTTCCTACAGACGTGCGCAGTCACGGCTAATTATTTATTTATTTAACAGTAAAATCCGGTGAAACACTTGTAAGGAGTAGACACTGCCACCAGACGGCTGTACAAAGTTGCTAATTAGGTCACATTCTCACCTAATACTTCTGTAGACTCAAATGCGTATGGGCGGAGAATTTGGATTCTTGCATATTTAATTTGATGCGGTTTGCCTTCACACTGGCTGTGTCAGGGAAAGCAAGGAAACGTAGCAGGGAATTGTATCAATGTGTTCAGAAGCCGATGTTAAAAAATAGACTTTTCACGTAAAGTGAGAGTAACGGATGCAGTGTGTCGTCGGAGACTTACTGTGTGTGTGTGTGTGTGTGTGTGTGTGTGTGCGCGCCACTGTTCTTTTTTTTGGGCACATGAACGAGGCACAGCGGAGACGGGAGCGCAAAATGATCCGAAGTTTACAATAGATAGCCTACTCCCAGAGTCCCATTGATGATCCGATCACAATTATTATGCATATTCCATGTTAGCTATACAGTTTATAGATCATGCTGAGCTAAACATGTGTTTTAATTTTGAAGTATTTATATTTAAACAAGATGAAGAAAGTCTCCACTCGGATCCCCACACAGCGACAGACAGACACATTAGACACGCATTAGGATTCGAATGAGCCTTCACACCTGCCAAACGAAGCGAACTTTCGGACAGCCATCTGGACTCTTCTGGAGTAACCAAATTGAGAGGGGTTCAGTTCACATTTCTTCAGAAGTTTGCACACACACACACACACACACACACACACACACACACACACACACACACACACACACACACACACACACACACACACACACACACACACACACACACACACACACGAGTGACAATGTCGCTAATGATTGCATATTGTAAAATAAATGTCTTTGCAAAATAGCCCTAAAATAATGTGCTGAATACTGTATAATATCACAGTATAACATTTGGCATATAGGCTGCGTGCTATAGTGGAATTGTGGATGCATTGCTTGATCTATACCAAATACTGAGTTAATTATTTCTAAGTATCTCTAGTCTAGACAGGAACATATATATATATATTAGATTTGTTTTTGGCTTTTTGCCTTTTTATACAAGTGAAGGTAGACAGGAACAACCCTGCCTCCCAAGCTAAACATGACTGGAAAGAGGGAGAGAGAGAGAAGGGGAGAGACACGCAGCAAAGGTCGTCATGAACGGGACTCGAACCCGTGACACGCAGTCAGGCCAGAGCCATATTATGTGTGGCATGCGCCTGGACCGCTAGGCCAGCGGGCGCCCGACAGGAACACATATATTAATGATTGCACACTGGATAGCTTTTTTTTTATGACAACTTTTTACTATATTTTTTAGTTTAAATTTTTTCTATACTTAACTTTTTTCTATATTTTTTTGTACAAACTGATGTTTTTCTAAACTTTTGATGTTTACCTAAACTTTTTAGTGTTTTTGTAGCAAACTGATGTTTTTTTTATTTTTTATGACAACTTTTTACTATATTTTTTAGTTTACATTTTTTCTATACTTAACTTTTTTCTATATTTTTTTGTACAAACTGATGTTTTTCTAAACTTTTGATGTTTACCTTTTTTTATATTTTTTGTACAAACTGCTGTTTGAACTTTGTTTACAATGTTTCTATATTTAAATAAACTACATTACATTTGACCGTACATTTGACTCTTGTGTTATATTCTTGTGAAATATTCAGTAAAGTATAGCTCAAAGAATACGAGACATCTCACCCCGGTGAGTTGTCCTGACAACTCACCCCTAAACGTGAAGACATCTCACCCCGAAAGTGGCCAAAAGTGAAGACATCTCACCCCGGAAAGTGAAGACATCTCACCCCTAAAAAAGCAGGGGTGAGATGTCTTCACGTTTAGGGGTGAGTTGTCTGGACAACTCACCAAAAGTGGCTTTAGGGGTGAGTTGTCTTGTTACCGCACAGGGGCATAGTAGCTAAAGGCGGCTTCTCCATATTTTTTTGTGTTTGGGGTCTCTGGGATCTCTAGGAGACCAGCACCAGAGGATCTAAGGGGTCTGCCGGGCACATATTTAGGTAGCATTTCAGAAAAATAGACCGGTGCATTTCCATTCAATGTTTTAAAAACAAGTAAAAGAATTTTAAAATTTATTCTAAAATGTATAGGCAACCAGTGCAGGGACTTTAAAATCGGTGTAATGTGTGCTCTACGTCACCCGATCCCCAAGAAATCAAGCCATAGTATGGGCTCCAATCAGCAAGCATCCATTCCATACGAATGGTGATAGTTGGATCCAATCGCCCCAACCAGTTGGGTGGGTTGGGGGAAATCAGCCTTTTCTTTGGGTGATTCAATGTTAAGATGTATCTAGGCTATCATATATTTATCATCTATCATTTATCATTTATCATCATAAATACAAAATAATGTCGGCCATTTTAGGTCACGTGACGCAGCACAGCACATATCTTAACATTGAACGACATTATTTTGTATTTATGATGATAAATGATAAATGATAGATGATAAATATATGAAAGCCTAGATACATCTTAACATTGAATCACCCAAAGAAAAGGCTGATTTCCCCCAACCCTAGCCTGGTTAATAAACCAGACCGAATCAGCCGTTGGCAAAAAAAAGTTGCCTACCAGCGGATTACGGTCTGGCGAGGCTCAGTAGCACGCCTCTTTCCTACAACCGAGAACAGGTCGGACCAATCGGGACACGGTATGCAATATGGGCGGGCTTTGGTACAGTGACGTTCAATGCTTGAGACCTTTGACTGACAGTAGCTCTGACCAATTGCGTCAAAGAGAAAATGTGCCCCGGGAAATGAAATCCAAGTGGAGCCAGCCCAGACTGATATACCGCGACAGTGTTGTGTGATATTAGTCTGGTTTATTAGCCAGGCTACCCCAACCCACCCAACTGGTTGGAGCGATTGGATCACCATTCGTATGGAATGGATGCTTGCTGATTGGAGCCCATACTATGGCTTGATTTCTTGGGGATCGGGTGGTCTTGATGACTCGTCCCAGGGGCCACGAGTTCCTTGGTGCGTTGTCGTCAACAATGACAACGAGATCTCCAGGGCTGAAATTTCTCCTGATTTCATTCCATTTGTGACGTTCCTGCATAAGTGGAACGTATTCCCTGGTCCAACGTTTCCAAAACAGGTCGGCGAGGTATTGTACCTGCCTCCATCTCCTCCTTGTATATTGGTCATCTTTGTGAAACAGTCCTGGGGGCATGATTGGGTTTGTTCTCAACTGGAGCAGATGATTTGGTGTGAGGGGTTCCAAGTCGTTTGGGTCATTTGTCACCGTTGTGATGGGCCTATCATTCATGACAGCCTCGACCTCACACAAGACTGTGTGTAGAGCATCATCGTCCAGGATTTGTTCTTTCAGGACTGAATAGAGAATCTTTTTGACCAGTCGAATTAACCGCTCCCATACTCCACCGTGGTGAGGTCCTGAGGGAGGGTTGAATATCCAGTCAATTCCTTTTTTGAGTAGTGTTTTCTGGATTTTGTCGTTGTCCAGCGGTTTTACAGATTCCTCCAGCTCCTTTTGTGCTGCAATGAAATTGGTACCATGATCTGACCTGATGGTTTTCACTGAGCCTCTGCGACAGATGAACCTACGAAGAGCATTAATGCATGCAAAAATTGCAGATCTGCAAGCCTGCGACAGGTTGCGAGCTTGTAGATCTGCTCATTTTGACGTCTATCCGGTCAATATGGAGTTGCCGTTCATCCATGCGTGTTGTGTATACGTCAGGACAAATTCCTCAAATGTTTTAGTTGACTAAATATCAAGATTTTGCCATGATGCGGTCAATTTTTCACTTGCTGGAAATAGCCGATTTTAGTCTGGTTTTTAATTGTCAGTATATGTAGTCTTAGTTTTAGTCATCATAGCTTAGTTTTCATTTAGTTTCCATTTAGTTTTCGTCAGTGAAAAAAGGTAGTCGACGAACATTTTTCGCCTTAGTTTTAGTCGACAAAAACAACACTATTACACATGCATGAATCCACCAACCATACTAGCCTGTTGGTGTCTGGCTTATTAGCCAGGCTACGACCATACAGCCCCTAGTCAGGGTTGCCAGATTGTGTGAGAGAAACAAGCAACCACAGTCTATGAAAACAATGTGACATAGCTCTGTTTACAAAATGCTGTACCCCCTCCAACTGTATATACTTTCTTTGTATTGTATTGACCTTTGTGACACTTGCTTTCAATGCTTTGAGAATGTGAATGTTTGTTTTCTCATGCCAATTAAAGCTCCTTTGAATTGAATTGAAAACAAGCCCAAAAGAAACAAGCACTTCGCCCCTTTAACATGTACATGAATTCAAAGGCTAATTTGAAAATAGTAGATCTACAAGCTCACAACGCGTCGCAATGTGAGACCCCCCCAAAAAAACAAAAAAACAAAAACAAAACAACAACAACCCGCAACTACAAATAATTTATTTACAAGCAGCTTTACAGAAAAACAAGCCCTGCAAAATCGCTTATAATAAGCGGACGTGGCAACACTTGCCCCTATAGTCCTGCATGCTGACCCCAGATGACCCTCAGCCAGCCAGCCTGGTGGCCAATGAGCTGTGACCCGGCCCATCATCATCAGCTGAGGGGGACGCCATCAGGAAGTGTAACCATGGCGACAGACGGACAGACGGGGGTCTCATTCACATCAAGGAGGCAATGAGATGCTGCCTCCTGGGACACACCGAGATACTCTGTGTGGGTGTGTGTGTGTGTGTGTGTGTGTGTGTGTGTGTGCGTGCGTGTGCGTGTGCATAATTGTATATTAATTTGCATAATTGTGCATGAATTCACGTTTCAGTGTGTGTGCGTGTGCGTGCGTGCGTGGCTCTCTTGCAGTGGGCTGTCCTTCTCTCAAGCATCTTTCTGGGAGGACCTATTACCATGGCAACGGCAAGCAATTGGCGCCTAATAAAAGGATTGTCCCGTCTCTCTCTCTCTCTCTCTCTCTCTGTCTGTCTGTCTGTCTGTCTCTATCTCTCTCTCTCTGTCGCTGTCTGTCTGTCTGTCTGTCTGTCTGTCTGTCTGTCTGTCTGTCTGTCTGTCTGTCTGTCTGTCTGTCTGTCCCACCCCCCCTCCCCTCCCCCCCCCCTCTCTCTCTCTCTCTCTCTCTCTCTCTTTTACCCACAATTTTTTTTAACCCATTTTCTGGTAGTGTCTAATGTAATCCTGGGCGCCATCTCTACACTCCCTCTGCCAACCAGGGGAGAGCAACGGACAGACCTCGTGCTTCTAATGTCATGTTTTGGGTTTTTTTTATCCCACGATTTTGTAACCCATTTTTCACCCCTGTGTCAATTATCTAATGTGATCCTGGGCTCTACACACCCTCCTAAT
Source organism: Electrona antarctica (assembly GCF_951216825.1). Lineage (NCBI taxonomy): Eukaryota > Metazoa > Chordata > Actinopteri > Myctophiformes > Myctophidae > Electrona > Electrona antarctica. The sequence goes on from NC_136804.1 coordinate 6,230,017, forward strand.
GTCATGTTTTAAAGGTGTTTTTGGAACACTTTGACAATAATGTCAACAAAGCCCTTCTCTTGTACCCAGAGAACACAGAGGGAGCTAAATGCGCCGCCAGGCGAGCTGGGCACCGTCGAAGAGCAAAGGCATGGGAGAGAAAAGGAGGAGGAGGAGGATGAAGAGGAGAGGGAAAGCGGAGGCCGGCGGCCGTCCTCTCTCTGTCCGTCGTGTGGGGGCCAGTATGACGTGGCCCTGCTCCTGCCATGCTCCCACACCGTGTGCGGCCGCTGTGTGTCGCGTGGCTCCATGCCGCCGCCGGGAGGACATATCCATGGCGGTCGTCGCTGCCGTGCCACCGGCCTCCGTCCGGCGTGCTCCGTGCCGTGCCCCGGCTGCCACCGTCGGGTGGAGCTGCCGTGCTGGGGGTGGGCCTCTGCCGTCGGCTGTCTGCCCCTGGACCCCACCCTGACACCTGGCTGTCTGCCCCTCCACCCCACCCTGACACCTGGCTGTCTGCCCCTCCACCCCACCCTGACACCTGGCTGTCTGCCCCTCCACCCCACCCTGACACCTGGCTGTCTGCCCCTCCACCCCACCCTGACACCTGGCTGTCTGCCCCTCCACCCCACCCTGACACCTGGCTGTCTGCCCCTCCACCCCACCCTGACACCTGGCTGCCTGCCCCTCCACCCCACCCTGACACCACCTGCCTGTCTGCCCTTGGACCCCACCCTGACACCTGGCTGTCTGCCCCTCGACCCCACCCTGACACCACCTGGTGGCGGCCGAGAGAGAGGCGACGTCAGTGTCCAGGGAGTGTCTGAACCGGAGCTCCTACCGTCGCAAGTGAGAGAGGCTATTTTATTTGTATCTTTTTTTTAATAAATGCATTTATTAGGGCTGTCAAACGATTAAATATTTTAATCAGATTAATCACAGCTTTAAAATGTATTAATCATGATTAATCACCATTCGAACTATGTCCGAAATATGTCATGTTTTTACTGTATATATTGTTGTGGGAATGGAACGATAAATGACAGAATAAGGCGGATATATACATTTAACATATTATGTATGTATGTTTTCATTCTTTATAACAAAAACAGTGTGGCAGGCATTCATTAATTTAGGCAGGCATTAATTAATTTAGGCAGGCATTCATTAATTTAGTTAGAATTTTTAATCTGATTAATTTCACAATGTAATTAACTCAGTTAACTCACTAATTTTGACAGCCCTAGTATTTATTGATTTATGTTTTTTGTATTTGTTTTTTTCTTGAAGGGGAAATGGCTGCCGATTCATAATTTCACCAAAGCTTGGCTCTTATTTGGACATTTCTTCTCCCCTCTGTGTTTAGAAGAAGTCAAGCTGCAGCAGAACAGGGGGAGTCATGGACCATGGTGAGTGAGTGTGGTTTGATTGGTTGAAGTATTTATTAACAGATTGGAGAATTACAGTACATTTCAAGCACAACTCAATACAAAACTGACACCATAAAGCATTACACTTTACAATAGGGTCCACCATGTTCAATTCATCATAACATTTAGAGACGTACAAATATAGACTTCTATAGCCAAAAAACAGGAAATCGAGGAGGAGGCAAAAAGGGGAAAAGAACATACAGTGAGGGGGGAAAGGGGTGGTTGGGGGACTCAGGTTTTACGGGGGCCAGTTTCGAATTGCAGCCGTCCGTAGGTGCCCTTAATTTGAGAGCGGTTTTGAAGGAGTCAAGGGATTTGCATGTCTTAATGACTGTTGGTAGGGCGTTCCACATTTTGGTGGCATAGGAGTTAAATTAATTTAGTCCCTTGTTTGTTTGTGCACGTGGTTTGTTGAACTCCCTCTGGTGTTGTGGGTGTGGACTTTGTTGACATTAAGGAAGTATTTAGACAGGTACATGGGTATCTTAGTGAAGTATTTAGACAGGTACATGGGTATCTTAGTGAAGTATTTAGACAGGTACATGGGTCTCTTAGTGAAGTATTTAGACGGGTACATGGGTATCTTTTTTTTTAATGTTTTTTTTTGTGGCTTTCGCCTTTATTTTATATATTTTATGGAGGGACAGACAGTAGGCTGACAGGAAATGGGGAGAGAGATGGGGGGAAGACATGCAGTAAAGGCCGTCGGGATCGGGAGTCGAACCCGTGGCACACTGCCAGACTGGATTACCAGCCAAGGTGCCTGGACCACTGAGCCATGGCCCAGGGTACATGGGTATCTTAGTGAAGTATTTAGACAGGTACATGGGTATCTTGAAGTATTTAGACAGGTACATGTGTATCTTGGTGGTGTATCGAATCTTGTGGACCAGACCCATTGCAAGATGCTGTACTCTGTCGTCAACCCTAAGCCATTCCAGCCTGTCAAAGTGGGCAGGGGTGAGGTGGGTTCGGGGAGTGAGGCCAAGTAGTAGCCTGACCAGTTTGTTTTAGTCTGGAGCCTTGTTTTAAGGGCCTTTGAGGTGCTGTGGTACCAAGAGGTGCATGCATAGTCGAAGAAACCTTGTACGAGGTCTCCTGGGTCTTCAAGGTGTTTTTGTTGACCAGTGAGGAGATCCTGTATAGGAATCTTGTTCTTTGGTTGACTTTTTTGATTACGTTGGTGGCCATTTTATCACCGGAAAGATTGCCTCCAGGATGGAACCTAGGTAGGTAATTTCATCTTTCCGTGTGATAATACTGTTACCCACTTTAACTAAGAAGCCATCTGCCTTGCTGAGATTACTATTTGATCCAAAGAGAATGGATTCAGTTCTTCCCAGGTGTAAAGTTATCAGCGAGCCCAGGTGCAGATTCTACCGAGTTCAGAGGTGAGGGCCTTTTCAACCTGCAGTTTGTTCCTGTCCGAGACCAGCAGTGCTGAGTCATCTGCGGACAGGAACAAGTTGCAGTCACAAGCTGTCGTTTACATATATTAGGAACAGTAAAGTCCCTAGCATGCTTCCTTATGGAACGCCACAGCTCACTGGGAGGGGGGGGGGGGACAGTGTTCCGTTCACCTCCACAATCTGTTCTCTCCCCTCCATGTAGGATTGCATCCAGCTCACTGATGTGCTTTCAAAACCAATTGCTTTTATCTTGTATGGAGTGGTTCACAGTGTCAAAAGCCTTTTGGAGGTCCAGCATGACCATGCTGCAGTATTTGACAGCATCCACCTCATGTTTGATGTGGTCGCTCAAATAGAGGAGGCATGTGTCAGTGGAGTGGGATGTTCTGAAGCCAGATTGGAATACGTAAAACATTTTTTGTGGCAAGATACTTTTCAAATTTAAAACAGACTAGTATAAGTATATACAGTTGGAGGAGGTTCAGCATTTTGTAGACAGTTATGTCACATTGCATCGTTACATGTTATACAGGGTATAAAGCTTTTTTTTAAACAAATAGCATTTTTCTTTTGCAGTCACTTTGGGACAAATAGCAGCATTTTTGTTTTAAATAGTATACAGAAATCAGATTGCAGATGTGTTTAAATAGCTGGGGGCGCACTTTTGGCTTGTGGTGACTAGTTTTTTAATTTTGGTGTGGTGTTAGGTATGGGTATAATGATTTCAAAAATTTGTGCAAACGTATTGGGAGCGCCCCCTAGTGGTCTGTTTACACAGACTCAAATATTAGACACTTATAGATATGGTTGAAAACCAAAATAATTGATAGAAGAGATTTTTTTTTCCAATGGATTCTGTTACTATTGGGTGTGCTAAATAACATACTAAAATCTTAGGAAAAACGAACAACCAGAAAGGCATTGTTTTTTACTTTTTTTTTACCATTTTGGCATGGTGTTAGGTATGGGCATAAGGTTTTCAAAAACCATCGCAAAGTAATTTGGCTCGCCCCCTAGTGCTCGGTTTGCAATGAAACCACTATTAGATATGTCAGTATATGGTTGGAACCCCAAATAATTAATAGAAGCGATTTCTCAATGGATTATGTTACTAGTGGGTGTGCTAAATAACATACTAAATTCTTACAAAAAACATCTAGAAAGGCATCGTTTGCATGATGGCGTCCACGATGGAGCTCCCGGGAGCTTAAAATGCCTATGGTTTCATTGCAAACCGACCACTAGGGGGCGAGCTAAATTATTTTGCAATGGTTTTTGAAAACCTTATGACCATACCTAACACCATGCCAAAATTCAAAAAGCAGTTACCAAGTGCATAATTGTTATGATTTTTTACGTGATGCTGCCGGGAGCTAAAATGCCTATAAACTGTATAAACTGTGATTAATGTAAAAAAATATAACAATTATGCACTTGGTAACTGCTCTTTTTTTGGCATGCTGTTAGGTATGGTCATAAGGTTTTCAAAAACCATCGTAAACTAATTTGGCTCGCCCCCTAGTGTTCAGTTTGCAACTTTGTATTGAAACAGGCATTTTAAGCTCCCGGCAGCCATTGTGGACGCCATCTTGAAAATGATGCCTTTCAAGTTGTTCGTTTTCCGTAAAAAAAATAGTATGTTATTTAGCACACCCAATGGTAACAGAATCCATTGAAAAATCTCTTCTATCAATTATTTGGGGTTCCAACCATATACTGACATATCTAATAGTGGTTTCATTGCAAACCGACCACTAGGGGGCGAGCCAAATTAGTTTTCAATGGTTTTGAAAACCTTATGCCCATACATACCTAACACCATGCTAAAATTCAAAAAGTAGTTACGAAGTGCATAATTGTTATGATTTTTTACATATTAAATCCCAGTTTATAGGCATTTTAGCTCATTTTAGCCACAGTGGACGCCATCTTTAACAACGATACCTTTCTGGTTGTTTGTTTTTCCTAAAATTTTAGTATGTTATTTAGCACACCCAATAGTAACAGAATCCATTGAAAAATCTCTTATCAATATTTTTGCTTTACAACCATAGCTATACGTATCTAATATTTGAGTCTGTGCAAACAGCCCACTAGGGAGCGCACCCAACACGTTTGCACAGCTTTTTGAAAACCTTATACCCATACCTAACACCACACCAAAATTCAAAAACTAGTCAACAAGAGCCAAATTGTGGTGATTTCTTACGAGTTCGCCCCCAGCTAAAAGGTCGCAGCACTGTTTACATGTGCAGTAGGTCTACTATTGGTACAGATAGTACAATTTACAATTTACAATTTAGGCATTAAGCAATAGAAAATAGTTATCATGAATCATGCGTAAACTAAGAACGTAACAGTGGAGTATCTGTAAACTATACATACTATACTATATAATATATTATACATGTTTACTATATAAGTGCTATGACTACATAAGATGCAATTCTAGAGCTGTCTACGTAACAAGCTATAAGTCTGTTTAAAATACTATCTAAGTCTACATAGTAGTTCTTATGGTGGTTGTATTCCATTGTTTACATGTGCAGTATGTCTACTGGGTACAGATAGTAGTTCTTAGGGTGGTTGTATTCCATTAGCTAACCTTATTTTGTTAGTTTGTTCACAAGTCTTGCTGCTGTGTTCGCACATTGTTGTATATCTCCCAATAGGTAATGGCTTTTTTTAGTTTTTTTGTCATTTGGTCATAGTTTCAAACTTGCTTTGGGTGCGGTGTTGATTTCGTCGACTAAAACTGCGACGAAAAATATTCGTCGACTTTCCACTGACGAAAACTAAATGGAAACTATAGTATGGTGACTAAAACTAAGACTAAATATATTGACAATTTCGTCAACAAATATAATCTAGACTAAAATGTTAGGAAAGGGACTAGTGGACAAGAGATCCAGTATAAGTCATTTTACACTTGGTTGCATGCTGAAAATAGCCGATCTGCAGTGTTAAAACAGTCATTACGACGGCATCAAGGCCCGCCAAAATACATTTTAGTCGACTAAATCAACTGTAGATTTGACAAAACTTGCTGCAAAAAACAACACTGTTTGGGTGTGTGTAATCAGTGAATCAAACCACTTCCTCCACAGCACCAGCAGAGGGCGGAATAGACCTGCAAGAGTTTGAGATGGAGCGCTCTGTACTAGGTCTGTAAATCACACACAATGTAATATAATATATGATGTCATTTATATCCACATAATGATACTGATACTTTACTTTACCATGAAAGTCATGTATGGCTTTGCAGATGTACTTCATTACATTGTTTTATTGCCCCATTGAAAATGCCTTTGGTAATTCAAATAATGTGGCATTCTCATAAACAACAAATATGTTTGGAAAATACATTCTGGAAAATGGTGTTTGAACAGCGAAATCTGCAACGCCCCCAACATTCAGACATGATCAATTAAAAAATAAAACAAATGAAGTCAGGAGTGGAACTAAGAGGTCCATCCCAGTAAACTCCATATTATGAAGAAATACGAGGACACTTATAATCATCAATAAATATTTAATTTCACAGTTAAATTAACAGAGGCTTCCAGAGCATTGCAAAGTATAGCAGTGTTTTTTTTTGGCAGCAAATTTCTATTTTAGTTTAGTCTTTGGAATAAAACTTAATTTAGTTACCTTGGAATGTTTTAGTGTTAGTCTAGTTTTAGTGTACTAAATATCATAACATTTTACTCTACTAAATCTAGTTCATTTAGTCGACTAAAATGTATTTTGAGCCTTGATGCCGTCGTAATGATGTTTTTTTCACATGCTGAAAATAGCCGATCTACAAGCCCACATCGGCTATTTTCAGCATGCAACTAATTGTAAAATGACTTATACTGGATCTCTTGTCCACTAGTCCCTTCCTAACATTTTAGTCTAGTTTTTTTTTGTTGACTTAATTGTCAGTATATTTAGTCTTAGTCACCATAGCTTAGTTTTCATTTAGTTTACATTTAGTTTTCGTCAGTGAAAAAAGGTAGTCGTAAATTTTTCGTCTTAGTTTGAGTCGACGAAAACAACACTGAAGTATAGCTGCAGCTTATGAATGCTAGACATTTACAATGTACGTTTATAGACCAAATATTTTATATTTCATTTTTATATTTCATATTTATATTCAACTTCCTTCACTAGTGATGTCATGATTGTCCGCAGACAGCTGCTTTTTCAGCTCTTTATATGAAGAACGTCTCTCATTAACATTATTTGTATTGTATTGTATAAAAATTAAATTCCCCCAAAAAATAATTTCATAAATTAGAAATCAAATGTTTAGTAATTAGCCTATAGTGAAATCTACTATTTTTGTCTTTTGTGTCACAGGCTAAAAGGTTTGGGGCGAACCACTGGCTCTTAGTGGTTCCCAAAGTAGGGTCCGGGGACCCCCAGGGGTCCTTGAGGGAGTTCCAGGGGGTCCCCAGATAAATTATAGTTTAGAACCAAATTGAACCATATGGGTCTGTAACTCTTGAGAGTGCAAATGAAATTAAATGGCATTAAATGGGGGTCTGTAGCCTAATGAATGTCAAACTGGGGGGTTCTTGAAATTAAATGAGTTGAGAATCTCTGCTAGAGCCATAAAAATCTTCTCTTATGGAGGGGTCCCTGGCATGTGGTTTCAAATGGGGGTCCGCGGGGCTGATTAGTGTCAATTTGGGGGTCCTTCCTTGAACTGAAATAGTTTGGGAACCAGTGTTCCAGATAGATATATAGATCCAGTACAATATCTGAAGTTGTCCCTTATCTGCAGCTAACCTTCTAAAACATTTAAAACCCATTTTGGTGTTTTAAGCATTATGCTATGCTTTAGCTATTTAAAAAATAGCAGATCTACAAGCACATAGCGCGGCACCGAGTGGCACTATGAGCTTGTAGGTCTGCTATTTTTGAAAAATCTTGAAAATGTGGCTCAAATCTTTGAATATATATTCTTTCAGCGCGAATGTTTTTAACTCAAATCTTTGCTTCTGGGGAGGTCCCTGGAATAACATATTTTCAGCTGGGATCCGGTGGCCAATTACATATCATTTTTTGGGAGTCCTTGACATGAAATATTGAGCACCACTGATACAGAAACATGAGGTATTTCAGAAAACTGTCAGGTTTTAGAAGACATTTTTAAAATTTCGACGTCATGGGTTAAAAAAGGCTTTCCCCTGTTTCTGCTCCCTTCTGCTGTTTTTTTTTTTAGGGCTGTGTTTTGCTCTGGACCCGTCCGATCTCTCCTCGTCGCTCCGTCTGTCCAACTCTTTCCTGACCGTCACTTTCCAAGGACGGACTCCTCCCCTGACACCGACGCCTCCGCCCACTAGCGGTCACCGTGGCGTTCACCGCGAGGTCAGGAGGTCATGGCCGGGATCCGCGGGCAGAGGCTCCGACCCCCAGCGGGTCATGGCGTCCTGCGCGGCGCTCCCTCGCGCCGTGGCTGACGTGGTCATTGCCCGGGGACAGTACTACTGGGAGGTGGACGTCTGCAACAGCAACCTCTACAAGATCGGTGAGGTCTTCTTAGTTTTGTTTGCTAGTGGCTTAACCCATTTAGAGGAGGTTTCTACAAATGTCACGGGGGCGGGGACAGGCCTTGGTGTGCGTGTCCCCCCACTGTAGTGCGTGCATGTGCACATCTTGTTTACTTTGTTATTTCTTCAGCTGTTGTGTCACAGTTGGGGTTTGAGGCAGGTTTCAGAACGCAAACTGATTCGCTGCGAAGTTAACCAGCAAAAACAATTCAAAAACAACAACTTTCACCTCTCAGTGCAGCTAGAAGGTCCTGCGTTCGATTCACTGCTGGGGACGCTGTGGGCGCTGGGGGGCGAGTTCTCTCCTCCGCGTCATCAGTGCCCATACCCGAGGCAGGGTTGGCGAAAGGGCCTTTGTTAAGATATGATCTATATTGTGTATATATGAAACCCTTATTCTGAAGGACTGAGATGCTACCCGGAAATGCCTGTTACCGTGTGTATAAAAACTGCTCAATAAACACCTCGCTTCAGTAGTGTTGACAACATGGAGGAGTGGATGTGAGCTGCTGCCTACTCGTCTCATTATTTCCTCCCTATGTCAGACTAGCTCCTAGGCTGTCTAGATTCTTCCTACTCTGCTAACAGCCTTTCTGTGTTGAGTTTGCATGTTCTCCCCGTGTCCCCTAGGGTAGTGCTTCCCAAACGTTTTCATGTCAAGGACCCCCGAATTGACACTAATTAGCCCCGCGGACCCCCATTTGAAAACATATGCCAGGGACCCCCATATAAGAGAAGATTTTTACGGCTCTAGCAGTGATTCTCAACCTGTTTAATTTCAAGGACCCCCAGTTTGACATGCATTAGTCTATGGACCCCCATTTAATGGCATTTCTATGTCTGGGACCCCTAATTTATATTGTAAAATCAATGTTAATTTAACTCAATTTATATTGTAAAATCAATGTTAATTTAACTCTGAGAGTGTACAAATGGAACCAAATCGACCCGTTAGTTACAGACCCATAAGGGTCCATTTGGTTCCAAACTATCATTTAGATGGGGACCCCCTGGAACTCCCTCAAGGATCCCTGGGGGTCCCCGGACCTCACTTTGGGAACCACTGCCCTAGGGTAGTATAGGTACCCTCACAAAACACATGCCGTAATCCTGGCATATCCATAATCCTCTATAAACTGCCTCCCCCTGGCCAGCCTGATGGAGGGGAAAGGAACTGGTTGGAATAACGTGTGGGAAACTCCCCCCTGTCAGGTGAAAAGAAGCAGCTTGGACTCCTCATGCATAGAAGGAAGCATGAGGTCAGTCCGCTGCGCCCCCAGGTTGGCAGAGGAAGTGTAGCGCCCATAATTACATTAGATAATTGACACTGGTATTTTTGGGGGGGGTTGGGCATGGGGGTGTTTTAAGCATTATGGTATTGAAGCTATTGAATAGCTATTGAATAGCAGATCTACAAGCTCATAGCGCGGCACCAAGTGCCACGCTATGAGCTTGTAGTTCTGCTATTTTTGAAAAATCGTGAAAATGCGGCACAAATCTTTGAATATATTCTTTCAGAGAACTCAAATCTTTGCTTCCTGGGGGTTCCTGGAACAACATATTTTCAAAATGAGGGTCGGTGGCCAATTACATATAGTTTCTGTGGAGTCCTTGTCATGAAATATTGAGCACCACTGATATAGAAAACTTTTAGGTATTTAGAAGACATTTGTAGAATCTGTTCTCAGGACTAAATGGGTTAAATGAATTGCCTTGGCTAGAGCGACCTAACATCTGCAGTCTGTGTGTGAGTGCATGTGTCCCGATAATAAACAATGTGTTTGTTCGTGTCAAAGTAAAAAAATGTGCCATTTGTACCCTTGGAGACGGTCTGGAATGACATGCATGCCTTACTGGCCAAGGACGGACCTCTGCCAGAGTCTGTATAGCTCTGAGATGTCCTTCTGTCAGTGTTGATTTCGTCGACTATACCTTTTTCCACTGACGGAAACTAAATGGAAATTAAGCTATGATGATTAAAACTAAAACTAAATATACTGACAATTTTCGTCAACAAATAAAAACTAGACTAACATGTTAGGAAGGGACTAGTGGACAAGAGATCCACTATATGTCATTTTACACTTGGTTGCATGTTGAAAATAGCCGATCGGCTATTTTCAGCAAGTGTAAAAATCGCCAAAATACATTTTAGTCGACTAAATCAACTGTTGATTTAGTCGACTAAAATCTTATGATATTTAGTCGACTAAAACTAGACTAACACTAAAACATTCCAGGTGACTAAAAGTGACTAAAACTAAATTAAAACTATCCAAGAGAATAATGACTAAAACTACACTGCCTTCTGTCCTGAGGCCCATTCTAAAAGAAAAAAATCACACCCGTGTGAAGTGAGTGGTGCAACTCCGTCTGGGGGTCCCCGGAAGTTCCAGACCCACAGGACCACGGCCAGGGCGCCGGCCCGGTTCTGGCGAGCCGCCCCACATCCGAAACGGTAGAGAAATGAGAGGGTTACCATGTGGGGGTCTCTGGGGGTCCCTGAGGGGGTCCCCGGAACATCCAGACACCCTCTACTGTACTGTACTGTACTGTACTGTACTGTCACTGTACTGTATTGGCCCACCCGAAATCATCATATATACAGTTAATATGTGCGTGTGTGTTTGTGTGTGTGTTAGGTTGCGCACAGGTGGTGAAAAACAACCATGCTATTTTCGTGCTCATACCCACCCACCCAGCCAGCCACCCAGCCACACACATAACTCCGTAAGGGAGTGGTTGCACCACAAAAAAAGGCTTCTAAATCAGTTTTCTGAAAAACTCTTTCTATATGTCCCTGATACATATCAGATATTAAAACCTATCTTTCTATATGTAACCTGATACATCATATCATTATATTAGAGCGCACCAACTACAAGTTCTTTTGGTATGTTATTGTTATGCTATTTTGTTTAAACGTTACTGTATCTCCTGAATGGAGTGCCTGGTGCTGGGAGTCTGGTGCAACGCACAGGTCCTGGGCCTGGTGAGAGCAGGAGTGGACCTTGTGAGACGTAGGAGGGGCCCGGACAGGAGTCAACCCACAGAGCCTAGTCTCTCCACGCGCCAGATTTAGGTTCTCCCAGTCCCGGCAGAGTAGTTCCGGAGCAACGGATTGTGTGGCCTTGCTCATTCCCTGATGGACTGATCGAGGGTAGCTACTGTGACGTAAGTCGGGATTTGATCAACCCCGGCTGGGTCGCCTGAGTGAGCGGTATGATGTTGGAAGACCCGAAACCCTGTTGACCTCAAGAAACATCACTGAAGATACGTCCCAGGTGCATCCATGCGATGTATTTTTATTTATAGTTATTCTATTTATAGTGACTCATAGGAATAGACTATGTGACAACCAGGTATAGTCTGGTGACCACCGGAGAGACAGGTGACAGCCGGAATGTAGACGGCACCCCGGGAGCAGTATGGGTTAGCGCCGCAGCCTGCATCCTCCGTGAGGAGGAAGCCCAACAAACCTTGGTGAGGCCTTTAGGAGGGCCATTATAATCCACCTCTCCTGAATGGAGTGCCTGGTGCTGGGAGTCTGGTGCAACGCACAGGTCCTGGGCCTGGTGAGAGCAGGAGTGGACCTTGTGAGACGTAGGAGGGGCCCGGACAGGAGTCAACCCACAGAGCCTAGTCTCTCCATGCGCCAGATTTTGGTTCTCCCAGTCCCGGTAGAGTAGTTCCGGAGCAACGGATTATGTGGCCTTGCTCATTCCCTGATGGACTGATCGAGGGTAGCTACTGGGACGGATGTCGGGATTTGATCAACCCCGGCTGGGTCGCCTGAGTTGGTTGATGATGTTGGAAGACCCGAAACCATGTTGACCTCAGGAAACATCACTGAAGATACGTCCCAGGTGCATCGATGCAATGTATTTTTTATTTATATCAATTATATTATTCTCTTCTTTGTTCTCTAGCCGATACCTATTTGTTTCATCCTTACTAAATGTATTGTTTGGGGGGTGGGCAACCTTTGTTTCATCCTTACTAAATGTATTGTTTGGGGGGTGGGCAACCTTTGCCAGACAGTGAAAACCACCATTGCTTGTAGGACTTATTATAGGCTGCTAATTAGAATATAAATTCAGATTAATACAATAAATTAATATTAAAACCTATTTTATTCTCATTGTTTTTTACCTGAAAATGATTCCCGAGACTCAACATGTAAATAATGTTTGGAGCGGTACAACTGTCCTTACAGTTTGGCTTTTGATTGATTGATTGATTGATTGATTGATTGATTGATTGAATACTTTGTTAACAGTTTGCCTTTATAAAAGCACAGTAAAGTACAGTTCAATACAAGGTCTGCTAAGAGGATTTATAACCCAAGAAAGGCTCGTTTCCACTGGGGTCCTTCATGTTCAATTAATCTGAACAGCAAGATAGGCTGGATGTCTTATTGATCTTGAATATGCACATCAAGCAGTAAATGGTTAATGGTTGTTTTTGATCAATCCAATTGATTACCTGAATAGCCCAATTCTGATCACCTATAGTAGATACAAAATAAGTGGTTTCCCACCCTGGCCTTGATTCCCAGACTTTTTTTTTTATCCCACAATTTTGTAACCCATTTTTTTCACCCAGTGTCAATTATCTGATCTAAAATTTCTGATAGTTGCGGCGCCCTTGTTGAAAACAATGTATTTTCATTGTCAAGGCTGCATGAACACAATGTATTTTCACTGTCCAGGCTGCATGAACACAATGTATTTTCACTGTCCAGGCTGCATGAACACAATGTATTTTCACTGTACAGGCTGCATGAAAACAATGTATTTTCAGTTTCCCTGTCCAGGCTGCATGAAAACAATGCATTTTCACTGCCCAGGCTGCATGAAAACAATGTATTGTCACTGTCCAGGCTGCATGAACACAATGTATTTTCACTGTCCAGGCTGCATGAACACAATGTATTGTCACTGTCCAGGCTGCATGAACACAATGCATTTTCACTGTCCAGGCTGCATGAACACCATGTATTTTCACTGTCCAGGCTGCATGAACAGCTGCTCGAGCGCTCCGTTTTCGGCCCCCTCAATGTCCTAACTCTGTCTTACTCTATGGCTCTGACTTGAACACTGTAACTGGGCGGCTGTGGCTCAGGAGGTAGAGCGGGTCGGTCGTCCAATGATCCCTGGGTCGGCTGTTCGAATCCCGGCTCCTCCTCCTGTCCGCATGTGGAAGTGTCCTTGGGCAAGACACTGAACCCTACATCGCCTCCAATGAGTCGGTCGGTGTGAGCTCGCCACCGTCAGTGTGTGAATGTGGGAAGTGAGGACGCTGGCGTCGACTGTTCGCCGCTTCACCTCCCAATGTATGAATGAATGAATGAATCTTCACCTCCCAATGTATGAATGAATGAATCTTCACCTCCCAACGTATGAATGAATGAATCTTCACCTCCCAACGTATGAATGAATGAATGAACCTTCACCTCCCAATGTATGAATGAATGAATCTTCACCTCCCAACGTATGAATGAATGAACCTTCACCTCCCAATGTATGAATGAATGAATCTTCACCTCCCAACGTATGAATGAATGAACCTTCACCTCCCAATGTATGAATGAATGAACCTTCACCTCCCAATTAATTAATGAATAAACCTTCACCTCCCAATGTATGAATGAATGAATGAACCTTCACCTCCCAATGTATGAATGAATGAATCTTCACCTCCCAACGTATGAATGAATGAATGAACCTTCACCTCCCAATGTATGAATGAATGAATCTTCACCTCCCAACGTATGAATGAATGAACCTTCACCTCCCAATGAATGAATGAATGAACCTTCACCTCCCAATGTATGAATGAATGAATCTTCACCTCCCAACGTATGAATGAATGAATGAACCTTCACCTCCCAATGTATGAATGAATGAACCTTCACCTCCCAATGAATTAATGAATAAACCTTCACCTCCCAATATATGATGAATGGCGCTTTGAGCACTTGTAAAAGCGCTATAAAAATGCAATTAATTATTATTATTATCATGAACTGTCTCCCTCTCCTCAGGTGTGACACCATTGGACGGTCGTGGCGGCCTGTGGCTGGAGCGGTGGGACCTGTCCTTCTGGGCGGTGTACGAGGATGGGGACGGGGGGTCCCGGGAGGCGCTGGGCGCCGTGCCCCCTGGGCTCAAGACTCTGGGCGTGTTCCTCAACGTGGGGGGCGGGGCACTGAGTTTCTCCAACGCGCTGGCCCGGGAGCACCTCGCCACGCTGCCCACGCGCTCCTTCGGCCCCGCGGGCGGCGTGCGCCCCGCCCTGTGCCTTGGCCAGGGGACGCTGAGGCTGCGCTGCGGCCTGGCCCCTCCCCCGCACGTCTTCGCGGGCAGGCCGTCGGCCTACCGGGGGCCCCCCCGCGGGGCCGGCGGGGGCCCATGGCGCCGGGACGACGTCCCCTTCCGCTCCGTGAGGACGGCCATACGGAGGTTCGAGGGGCTGGCCGTGTCCGATTCGAGGTAATCTGATCTCGGGTCGTCCTGCTCCCAGACCCAGGCCTTGTGGTTAGAGTGTCCACCCTGAAACTGGGAGGTCGGGGGTTCGATCCCCGGGGCCGGGTCATACCAAAGACTGTAAAAATGGGACCTAATGCCTCCCTGCTTGGCACTCAGCATCAATGGGTTGGATTGGGGGGTCAGTCCCTGCTTGGCACTCACCATCAATGGGTTGGATTGGGGGGTCAGTCCCTGCTTGGCACTCAGCATCAATGGGTTGGATTGGGGGGTCAGTCCCTGCTTGGCACTCAGCATCAATGGGTTGGATTGGGGGGTCAGTCCCTGCTTGGCACTCAGCATCAATGGGTTGGATTGGGGGGTCAGTCCCTGCTTGGCACTCAGCATCAATGGGTTGGAATGGGGGGTCAGTCCCTGCTTGGCACTCAGCATCAATGGGTTGGATTGGGGGGTCAGTCCCTGCTTGGCACTCAGCATCAATGGGTTGGATTGGGGGGGTCAGTCCCTGCTTGGCACTCAGCATCAATGGGTAGGGGGGGGGGGTGTTCACGTATAAGCTTCTGAAAGGCGTGGGAATGTCTCTGCGATGAAGAAGGGCGAACGGACGGAGACAAACGCACTCGTGTTCATGTAACTCCCGTGAGGAGAGAGGGGGTGAGGAGAGGGAGGGGGGGAGGGGGTGTTTGGTCTCTGGATGACCGTTTGGAAAAAAGCTAATTTCTCACATTGAAACGAGTTTGGCTCGATCACCCTCTCTCTCTCTCTCTCTCTGGCAGCAGGCCAGCCATGATCACTTTGTTATGGAGAAGTTATAGGAGGGATAGGGGGTGGGGTCTTGTGGGGGTCCTTGATTTGACTCCAGTAGGGGTGGTCAGCTGACAGTGTGTGCAGTGTGTGTGTGTGTGTACTGTGTGTGTGTGTGTGCGCAGTGTTAATTTTGACAGCAGAGAGAGAGCAGTGTAAGCTAGCAGCCTTGTTTTTAGCTAAATGATATAGTTTGGAACCAAATTGACCCTTATATGGGTCTGTAACTCTGAGAGTGTACAAATGGAACGGAATCCTTGGAACCATGCAGTCCTTGAGAGAGTTCTTAGGAGGCCCCTGCAGCTAAATGATAATTAGGAACACTAATGGGTCCATTTGGTTCCATTTGTACACTCAGAGTTAAATTAACATTGATTTTACAATATAAATTGGGGGTCTCAGAGATACAAATCCTATTAAATGGGGGTCCGTAGCCTAATGCATGTCAAACTGGGTGGTCCTTGAAATTAAACGGGTTGAGAATCACTGCTATAGCTGTGAAAATCTTCTCTTATGGGGGTCCCTGGCATATCTCTTCAAGTGGGGGTCCGCAGGGCTAATGAGTGTCAATTTGGGGGTCCTTGACATAAAAAAGTTTGGGAACCACTGGTATAGGGGCTGGTGGAGGAGGAAAAAAAGGCCAAAGGTCTAAATGAGGAGCTGTTATTGGGCTGCGTCCTCTAGAGTTCAGTCATGGTCGGCCACATTGGCTTATACAATTGGACATTTTCAAATTCTAATTATTCTACGGTTTAAAAGTTCTGAAATGAGAACTGATACGAGTGATCTGGATTCCAAAGGTCTCCCTCCTATATCTATATAATGTTATTTAATGTTTTCTATGTATCTATTGTCTTTATACATTTCTAATGGGTTTAAGCTGTTTCATTGTCTGTTTGGTCTATTAACTTTCCAGGCACTTTATGGGCCAGCCCCACATTCAGTATTATGATAGCTCATTGTGATGTATTCATATTTTACTATTGATATGTTTGTGATTTACATGATTTTTATCCTGTCTTGGTACCATGAATAGAGTCTTCTTATTGATACTGTGTAAGGTTGTTCAATTACATTCAATTGTATCTCATACATAAATACCACAATTCCTTGTCACAACACTGAGGAAGGCCAACCAGGCCGAAACGCGCGCCGTACGTTGTTCACTCTCGTCAGAGGTAAATAAAATCATGAAAAAATGTAATAATGAGTGCTGGCATTTTCTTCATTTCAGCTGGTGGAGGAGAAGACATGACAGAAGCCTGCACAAGATTCGATACACCACCAAGATACCCATGTACCTGTCTAGATACTTCCTTAATGTTAACGAACGCCCACAACACCAGAGGGAGTGCAACGAACCATGTACAACCCAGATTCGGCACAAACAAGGGACTAAATTCGCTCCTATGCCACCAAAATGTGGAACGCCCTACCAACTCCTTCAAAACCGCTCTCAAAGGGCACCTACGGACGGCTGCAATTCGAAACTGGCCCCCGTAAAATCTGAATCCCCCCACCACCCCTTTTTCCCCTCACTGTATATGTCTCTTTTCCCTTTTTACCTCCTTTATGATGAATTCCTGTTCTGTTCTTTGACTATATAGAAGTGTCTATTTGTACGTCTCTAAATGTTTTGATGAATTGAACAAGGTGGACCCTCTTGTAAACAAGTGTAATGCTTAATTGGGTCGTCCACTCACAGTTAACAGTCTTTGTATTGAGTTTGTGCTTGAAATGTACTGTAATTCTGCAAACTGTTAATAAATATTTCAATCAATCAAACAAACATATAAGCCTAGAATTCCATCATCCATCTGTATATACAGTACAGCTGTAAAAAAAACAAAAAAACAAACCAAATTCATGCCCTCTTAACATAATGTGTTTCAAGTTTCAATACAATAGCTCAATGCCCTTTACTAACTTCATCAAACACTTTATATGGCCACCCCTGCCTGGCGTAGACTCAGCAAAGTGATTTCTACATGAGATAGGATGCTTAACACATGTCTGGTGTGGCGGTGCCATGGTCAGAGTGACACACACACACACACACACATACACACACACACTCGATCACATCCTCACCACTGCAACAGGAGACAGGAGACATATCCCCCATCTTACATTTGCACAACAACACTAAGCCATTTTAAACACACAACCATGCCAACAGCCCTACACACACGCACACACACACACACACACACACACACACACATACACACACACACACAGCATCCAGTCGCTGTTTATCATCATTATTTGTATGATATTCAAACCAACTGTAAACTTTTTCAGGAATAAAAATAAAGTGCTGGCATTTCAAATAAGATAACATAACGTAGGCTATAGCCTTAAAATAGGCACAAATGCATGCATATTTGTCCTCAATAAAACACGATTGTTTATTAGTATGGCAATTAGGCCCCCTATGCCTATTATTATATTATTATGCTGTCACCCACTTGTGGGGTGGGACCCACAATTCCAAAACGCATTTGAGCTTTACTTTCGTTCTGACTTATTGTAGCCTATATGAACAAAATGCCTTAGGCCTATTGTATCACGCCAATTAAGGGGGCCTAATGGGTCGTCCACTCACAGTTAACAGCCTTTGTATTGAGTTTGTGCTTGAAATGTACTGTAATTCTGCAAACTGTTAATACAATTTTCAATCAATCAATCAAACCCTTATGAGTTAATTTGGTTATTAGGCCTATAGCCTATGAATCATGTATCTGGCATTGAGGCCCAGACTCCTCCATCATGTTGAGAAAACAACAGTGTTCTATAAGTTTACTTACCGTAGGTAGCCCATCAGCATCTTTCTGCACGCGTTGTGTGGGCTCTGCATATCAGTCAGTTTATAACAACGCTTATCATTTTTCCCTATCCCTCAGTCTTTCAGATACACCACTAGATGGAAATGGTGCTGGAGTCCATTAGTCCATATCATCCATGATAACGTCATGTTCAGATCGTCAATCCATGAATCCATCCATCCGCTCCTCTCTCCCTGCACTCTCTGCTGCACCACGATGGGGGGGGGTTCGTCCAAATCGCTGTCCTTTTGACCCAGCAGACCACGTTGCTTTCTGTTTACAAGTCTGACGGTGGGCGGTTTTTGTTTTGATTGCAGTTTCAACTTTTACCTTGGCGAATGATGTATGCCAATAAATAACGCCTATTTTGGAAGAGAGAGAGAGAGAGAGGCTGCGCGCGCGTGCGTGCGCGTGCGAGAGGCTGTATGTGGGTGTGAAATGAAATGAAATGAAATCTATATTTACCCAGGGTATCTGGGCTAAGCTCAAGAACTTGTTTCCAGCCAGGCCCTGCTCATAGAACACATTTCATCGTAGTGGTTCAATGCCTTGTTCAAGGGCACTTCAGCGGTGGTAATTTTAACGTGTCGGACGGCTGATTCGAACTGGGAACCTTCCGGTATCAAGACCGCGCCGCTATCCGTTCGGCCACCGCTGCCACGTGCGTGCGTGCGTGCGTGTACTATCTGTAACTAGACTAAGTCACATGACTTCTCTTCAGTGTGTGTGTGTGGGGGGGAGTTTTCTTTAGGCTGTGGATTCTGTTTTTTTTTTTTAGGAATGTAGGATTTTAAATGTCAAAGAGGTTCAAACTTTTTACAATCGATAATTCCATCTAGCAGAAAACATAACAGTCTAACTTACATAAACTAGTTATGACTTTGACTTGCATTTGTTATGACGTGACTTAACAGGAAACACACGTGCGTGTGATTTCCTTTCCCCCTCCCTTTTTTTACTTCCTTGTTCTTCTCGGTCATTCTTCTCTCTACTACAGATTGAGTTCTTCTCAGAAACAACCTCGTTGAGACTCAACAACAACAATGGACTGATTTGAGACGACACAACTGAAGCATCTATGGTAAGAGGTTTTACTAGTACTACTACAATTTACAATTTAGGCATTTAGCAGACGCTCTTAATCCAGAGCGATTTACATTAAGCAAGAACAAAAAACATAGGAATACATCACATATATAAAATGCATTTATCATGTAACATGCATAAGCTAAGAACGTAACTAGGACATATGACACTATACATATAAACTATACATATATACTATACTATGCTGTACATATGTACTATGAAGTGCTATGACTACATACAATGCAGCACTACGCTTACACTTTGATCTAAGGTAAGAGGTTTTACTAGTACTACTACTAACTGAAGCTTACACTTTGATCTAAGGTAAGAGGTTGTACTAGTACTACTACTAACTGAACCTTATGTAGAGGGTTCAGAAATAGCCTCTATTATAGTTTTGCACTAAAACATACACCCCCCATTTTTTAAGATTTATTAGAACTATTCTAACATTATTGACACTTTTCTATGAGATTCCACATCTTATTAGACTTCCTAGTCAATAGATGGCGCTACTGCGCTACTGTGAATCATAGAGGAACTACCTATAGTCTCGGTCCCACCCACGCCACGCATGCGCAGTCAGTAAAAAATCGCTGCTGACCGAGCCAAGCAACACTAAAGAATTTGTCCCGTTCCTCGTTTTTCACAGGTATAAATATCATATCTAAACATTCCTAATGATGTTGAAACTACTGTGAACTGCCAGTGACATGTTTAGTAACGTTTTGAGTGTACTTGAAGTGAGTTTGGACCAGTAGTTTTATTGTTTTGATTGAGTTGAATAATGGCTGCTGCCAGCTAGTTTGCCAGGTAGTTTTACACTGTGTTACCACACAGACAGCACACGTGGTGCGCATGCGCGTGTGTGCGTGCGTGTCGGGATGAAAACGTGTTCTTTTGAATGTGTATTTGAGCTAATGCTAATGGTGTGAATGAAGAAGAGTATTAGATTTAGGAAATGTATTGTTATGATAAATGGAATCTGAGTGTTCTGACTACAGTATTAAGTTGTATGTTGAGAGTAAGAATACAGATTGGATATTTTGTCAAAAGGGTTATAAAGTGCACAATACTTTACTTTGGTTTTATGAAGGATACAGTTTATTTTTGATTTATTTCGTTTATTGTATTTTGTATTTTTGAAGCTATTGTGAAGTAAGATGTCTGTTGTTATTATTTTGATATCGAATGCAAATGAATGTTGATACATTGAGTGAGTAATAAATCGCTGCTGACCGAGCCAAGCAACACTAAAGAATGTGTCCCATTCCTCGTTTTTCACAGATCCGCAGTGCATTCAAGCATGTGTATCGCTTGTGCCGACCCAGACTCCCCTAGGTCTGAGGCCGGTAACACTTACACTTTGATCTAAGGTAAGGGGTTTTAACTACTAACTGAAGCTTACACTTTGATCTAAGGTAAGAGGTTTTACTAGTACTACTACTAAGTACTATACTAATACATACTTACTTACGCCTGACACCCCTACTGGGGTATAGTAAGTAAGTACATTTTATTTATAGAGCACCTTTCGAAACAATGTTACAAAGTGCTGTACAGACTATTGGTCAACAAGGCAAAACAATCACAAAAAAGCAAGGGCAAAACAAAACAAAAACAACAATAGAAAAGCAAACCGTCGACAGATGTTTTTTTTTTTAATGCAAAAAAGCAGGGTGTTCCACAAAGTGGGAGCAACCACTGCAAATGCTCTAAGGTCCCCCTTAGTTTTTTTTATCCCACAATTTTTGCAACCCAGTTTTTTTCACCCAATGCCAATTATCTAATGTCATGCTGGGCGCTACATTTCCTCTGCCAACCTGGGGGGGCAGCGGACTGACCTCATGCCTCCTTCTATGCATCCAAGCTCCGAGTCCAAGCTGCTTCTTTTCACCTGACAGGGGGGAGTTTCCCCGGCCGGACGTAGCGCGTGGAAGGAACACGTTATTCCGACCAGTTCCTTTCCCCTCCATCAGGCGCCCCGGCTGGCCAGGAGGAGGTAGTTTTAGAGACCAGGATTTCTGCATGTTTTTGTGAGGGTACCTACAAAACCCTCGTTAGTTTTAAGTTTCGTTCTAGGCCGTCGACAAGGGGCCTGACACCCCTACTGGGGTATAGGCTGTTGACAAGGGACCTGACACCCCTACTGGGGTATAGGCTGTCGACAAGGGACCTGACACCCCTACTGGGGTATAGGCTGGGACCTGACACCCCTACTGGGGTATAGACTGGGACCTGACACCCCTACTGGGGTATAGGCTGGGACCTGACACCCCTACTGGGGTATAGACTGGGACCTGACACCCCTACTGGGGTATAGGCTGGGACCTGACACCCCTACTGGGGTATAGGCTGGGACCTGACACCCCTACTGGGGTATAGGCTGGGACCTGACACCCCTACTGGGGTATAGACTGGGACCTGACACCCCTACTGGGGTATAGGCTGGGACCTGACACCCCTACTGGGGTATAGACTGGGACCTGACACCCCTACTGGGGTATAGGCTGGGACCTGACACCCCTACTGGGGTATAGGCTGGGACCTGACACCCCTACTGGGGTATAGGCTGTCGACAAGGGGCCTGACACCCCTACTGGGGTATAGGCTGGGGCCTGACACCCCTACTGGGGTATAGGCTGGGACCTGACACCCCTACTGGGGTATAGGCTGTCGACAAGGGTCCTGACACCCCTACTGGGGTATAGGCTGTTGACAAGGGACCTGACACCCCTACTGGGGTATAGGCTGTTGACAAGGGACCTGACACCCCTACTGGGGTATAGGCTGTCGACAAGGGACCTGACACCCCTACTGGGGTATAGGCTGGGGCCTGACACCCCTACTGGGGTATAGGCTGGGACCTGACACCCCTACTGGGGTATAGGCTGTCGACAAGGGTCCTGACACCCCTACTGGGGTATAGGCTGTTGACAAGGGACCTGACACCCCTACTGGGGTATAGGCTGTTGACAAGGGACCTGACACCCCTACTGGGGTATAGGCTGTCGACAAGGGACCTGACACCCCTACTGGGGTATAGGCTGGGGCCTGACACCCCTACTGGGGTATAGGCTGGGACCTGACACCCCTACTGGGGTATAGGCAGGGACCTGACACCCCTACTGGGGTATAGGCTGTTGACAAGGGACCTGACACCTCTACTGGGGTATAGGCTGTCGACAAGGTACCTGAGTCCAGAGTTCTCGGTCACTGGCGTTCTTTTCTATCTGCGACCAGGTGCCTCTTGGTGTATGCATGCCTGGAGATCCGGCATGTTTTTGGGCCGGCCTCTGTTTCTCTTCCCTTGGGGGTTCCAAGTCAGAGCCTGTCTGCATGGTGGTGTTTGACGCTGCCTTGCCTTGCGCAGTGTGTGCCCGATCCATCTCCATCTTCGTTGTCCAATTTTGTCTTTTTGGCTGCTGGTAGTTGCTTTGTTTTCATCTACATTCATTCATTTCATATTGATTGACAGGTGTCATAGAGACTAAAGATGAGTGATTCTGGGGAGAGAGAGGAGGATGGAGCTGGCAGACCACAGAGAGAGGAGGATGGAGCTGACAGACCACAGAGAGAGGAGGATAGAGCTGACAGACCACAGTCTCCAACTCCCAGCCTTCTGTCTGTGAAGATTGACTGGTCTTTACAACATCCTCCTGACTTCACTAATGAACCTCCAGATACAGAGTATGTCAATCCTCCTGTACAATATACACTGTGACACGTCAAAGTCATCCCATCATGCTGAATTACATACTGTATGCAAATGACACAAAAAGAAGGTCAATGTTGTTATTTTTGTATTTGTTTTTCTCATTGGTGAAATGTACAGGACCTGAAACCCATAATGGAATACATATAAATAAGATGAAAATGATCCTGAACAAACTGACCTTTTCTTTCACATATCTGTATGATTCCAGAAGTGTCCACCACAGAGCAGAGTCTCCAACTCCCAGCCTTCTGTCTGTGAAGAGTGACTGGTCTTCACAACATTCTCCTAACTTCACTAATGAACCTGGACCTCCTGATACACAGTATGTCAATCCTCCTGTACAATATACACAACAATAAAACAAACAAAGAAACAATGTCATTCCACAGCTAAACGGTACATTAAAGAATGTTTTTGACAGAATATTGATTGATATTTGATCCACACTTTGTACTCTGGTTTTGCGAGTCGACCTGTTGCGTCAGACTGAGATATTCTGATGGATTTATACGTAACGTTGCCGTCAGACACAACCCAGCTACGCATCTCCATTTCTCAACTGTTGAGGACCGCTAGGGGGCGCTAGCCCCTCCAATGCATGGCTTTCTGAAATTACGTCATGTGGCAACCAAGCCTATGGACTTTAATGTTTGTATATTAGAGCCCAATAATCAATAACCAGTCACCAGCCAAGGCTATGGACTTTAATGTGTGTTTATAGCGGTTATGATGTAACTATTGGGTTGTTTCCATTGTGTTCCTCAACAAAACAACACTAAAAACAACAAGACAACGAAAGCAACTCATAACTATAGAGACACAACCTGACTACGCCAGCAGGGGTTTATCGCCTGTATCTCCTAGTCCTTAGATGGCATTTTTGGTCAAAACGAGCAGACTCTGTGTTGCGTTCCATTAGACGCCATTAGACCGGACGGTAAACAAGGAAGAGATCTTGCATCGTCACACACCCTATCATAAATTCATCACTTCCGGTCGGGAAATAAGAGCTGAACAGGGAAAAAAGCTTGAAGATATGTATCAATGCCGGGGTATAACTGGCTCTCGATGGTGACGTAATAAAGATATGTTTCAGTGTCGGGTGGATTAAAGGTAATGCCTCTATGTATACATGCATGTAATCTGAAACCTACCTTTATTACGTCACCATCGAAAGCCAGTTATATCCCGGCATTGATACATATCTTCATTACGTGGCGTCACACTCAAAATCAGTGTATATATATACCACCACATACGCATAAAAAAAAAACAAGTGACCACAATATACTACTTTTAAACGTACAACTTACACATACATACATACAACTTACATATACATACATATCTTCATTACGTCACACTCAAAATCAGTATATATACCACGGCATACGCATAAAAAAGCCAGCCGACCACAGTATAGTACTTTTCAACTTACAACTTACATATACATGCATACGTTACCTGTTAACGGTGAAACATATCGTAATTACGTCACCATTGACGGCCAGTTATAACCCGACTTTAGTATTTAATTTGTGGACGTTGATACCAACCAAGCATATGTACATGTATAAAAAAGCCAGTCGACCACAGTATAGTACCTTCAACTTATATACATGTATACATACATACGTTACCTGTTACCCAACCAATATTGAAATATATCGTAATTACGTCAACATTGACGGCCAGTTATAACCCGACTTTAGTATTTAATTTCAATGTTTTACAGAGAGGCTGAGATTTGAAAGTTTGTAGCGGTACTCGACAGAGTGCAGTTCTAGTTTATGTATTGTTATTTCTGTCTGTATGATTCCAGAAGTGTCCACCACAGAGCAGAGTCTCCAACTCCCAGCCTTCTGTCTGTGAAGAGTGACCGGTCTAGAGGAAATCCTCCTGACTTCAGTAACAAACCTGGACCTCCTGATACACAGTATGTCAACCCTCCTATAAATATATACAACACTATAACACTGTAACACTATACAATATACACTATAACACTGTAACACTATACAATATACACTATAACACTATAACACTATACAATATACACTATAACACTATACACTATAACACTATAGAGTGTCGCAGTCCCGCCCCCTACCATGGACCAGGAAATTATTCTCCGTTCATTTTCCTCATAGACATTTCAGAAAGTATTTATTTAAAGACGTTTACGCCGCGGACAAAGCCAACTCGAGTCGTGACAAATCATGACAACAAACAACATTTTTGGGGCCGAACAAATAATTAGAAAGAAGAAAAAACGGCAGGTTACAACACTTTTTTTGTTGTTTTTCTTCTTTGTAATTATTTGTTTGGTCCAAAATATTGTTTGTGTTGTCATGAGTTGTCATGACTCGAGTTGGCTTTGTCTGCGGCGTAACCGTCTTTAAATAAATACTTTTTGAAATGTCTATGGGAGAAATGCATTGGGATTCATTTCCTGGGCCATGGTAGGGGGCGGAACTGCGACGCTCTATACAATATACACTATAACACTATACAATATGGTTGGGTGACGATACGAATCTATCGTCAATCGCGAATGTACGAGTCCAATCGCCGAATATTTTTATTAGGTGATTTTTCGGGGCGATTTTTTTCTTTTGCAAAATCAATTTGGGCCAGCAAAGTAGTAACAGCGGCCGGGTGGAAAACCCCTCCTCCCGTAATGGTATGCTCCCAGTCCCCGCACCGCAGCATCGGGGAACACTCTGGCAGCCAGAGTAAAGGCTGGGAGGGACCGAGCCGAGGGAGGCTACTGTACTGTAGCCTACATGTTGTTTATGCTCCGGAGTCCAGACCCATGCAGTTTAATAATATACAGTCACAACAGAATGCACACTGCTGTCTCGTGTCTCATCACAATCCCAATGCGCCACCCGTGAAGTCGGGGGGGGAATAAAAAACAGGCTGCTATTGTAGGCTCGGGGATCGTTAGCTTAGCGCTTAGTTTAGCTACTGATTCAACCCACTGATTGAACTTCATCTCCGCCTGTAATCTAGGTTATTTTTGTATTGACAACGTGAACGAACCCCGACACCAGCACTGCAAAAATAGACAGATCTACAAGCTCTCAACGCGTAGCGAACAGCGCTGCAAAAACAGGCAGGACGCGATGCCTTGAGAGCTTGTGGATCAGCAGCAGCAGCCCTCCGACGGTGCGGGGAGGCAAGAGTTCTCCGGGGAGGAGGAGAAGTTACAAGGGCAGGCTACATGTTGCTGCGGCTAACAACACTGTCACCAGCCAGTGGTTGTGATGTTAGCTTGGCTTGCAGCTGCTTGTCCGTTCCAACTTCACTTCATCTCCACCTGTAACTTGTTTTTTATTTTGTTACCCTGGCTGCGCAGCTGCGCTGCAAAAATAGACGGATCTACAAGCTCTCAACGCGTAGCGAACGGCGCTGCAAAAGCAGGCAGGACGCGGCGCCTTGAGAGCTTGTAGATCTGGCTTTTTTGCGACCTGTAGTGAGCTGTTCTCACTTTACTTTTGACACGAATATATCGTCCATCGGCGATTTTTGGACAGACGATGGGCGATTGAAAAACATTGGCATATCGCCCAACCTTACTATACAATATACACTATACACTATAACACTATAACACTATACAATATACACTATACAATATACACTATAACACTATACAATATACACTATAACACTATACAATATACACTATACACAACACTATAACACATACAATATAACTGGACCTCCAGACACACAGTATGTCAATCCTCCTGTACAATATGACACTATAGCACAACAAAGTGAGCTCATGCAAGCTTACATGTACAGTATAATACTATACAAACACTTACATGTACAGTATAATACTGTACATGCACAGTATAATACTATACATGTACAGTATAATACTATACAAAAAAGATGAGAATAATAACGTTGTGTCCTCTCTGTCTGATAGTATCTATAGATTATAAGTTTGTGAATGAAGTGGTGAAGCTGCCTGCATGCCTGCCTGCCTGCCTGTCTGTCTTACAAACTAGATCTCTACATGGCGTCTATGTAACCTGCTATTGTATTATTTCTATTGTTAACATATTTCTATATGTTGCTGTTTCTCTTGTTGCTGCAGTGTTCAGTAGCTGCAACCCAATATGTTGTGTTCTCTCTACTTGTAGAACGAGACATAACTAGAAAAAGTGCCCTTCTGGGCACAGGTCTCCACCAGGAGGATAGGAGTGTGTGTGATGTTTGGCAAAATGTTTAGGAGTAATATAAACATGTTTTTTTGTTTGTTTGTTTCTTGCAACAATTTTCTTCATTTTGTTGAGGAAATGCAGAGCCAGATCACTCATAGCATCTCTGAGGATAGAATTCTGGATGAGCAGGACATGTGCAGCATTTTGTACAAAACGGGCTACTCCTGAAAACTTTGGAAGGCAATCTTAGCTAATCATCTGAAAAATCCAACAGGCTCGTCTTGATCACATGACTACAGAGATCATGTGTACCGATTTGCGTGAGATTTGGATAAAATCTGTGACTAACATAAACAATGTGTTTTGCAGAAATCGGCCTCATGGTGGCGTTATAACCGATAGATGTGGAGGGATGCAGGGAAAATGTTTTTCCATGGCCTCTAGTGAGTGCGCATACATAAGTTGACGATGCAGTTATAGGTAAAAACAGGAATTGGCCTGTTATAGCGCCACGTGAGGCTGATTTGGGAAATAAATAGTGGCATGTCGTCCTCGGCCTAGTGGAAATGTGCGTGTATAATTTCATGGAAATTGGACACTGTGTTTGTGATTTGTGGCATTTTGTTCGAAACGGACCAATCATGTGAGCTTTGGAAGCCAATCTTAGCCAATCAGGATGGAAAATGGGAAATTGTGCAGATCTGTTGATCACATGACTATGGAGATAGTGTATACCGAATTGTGTGATGTATGGATAAAATGTGTACCAGTTATCTACAGAAATGTGTTTTGCCTAAATCGGCCTCATGGTGGCGCTATAACAGGCCGCTGAGGAATATTTGGGGCAGAGGTTAGTCGTTGGCATCCAGGGAGTGTGTGTGCACAGTTTGGCATGGATCGGGCCAACGGTGCCGGAGATTAGCTGATAACGGACGGACGGAAGGACGGACGGAAGGAAGGACACACACACACACACACGGACGGAGTGCAAAACATACTCTCTCCCCATGCCTTCGGCCTGGTGGAGACAACTATGACCAAGGACAAAAAAAACACAAACAAACATACCTATTGGGAGAAATAAACAATTGGGGGAACTGATGTGTCATGTCTCAGTCTCATAATAATACAATTCTACTTTCATTCATTGTTATACATTTTAACATCATCAGGATGGCGTATTATTGAAGGGTAAATTCCTTGCCACACCTGGTTGAACTAACATAACCTTTCTTCCTGGAAGAATGTCCGACACCTATAGGCTGCTTAGCACGTCCAACCAGGTCGGTCATTCCTGTTAATTCAAGCAGTGACACTCAGCGAGTCAGTGTCGATCAGCAGGTTCTATTAGCGAGGTGCGGAAACTGAATGGCTGTGCGTGTGTGCAGCTTCAAAGCTATACTGTAGGCCCACACAGGGGTGGGTGTCAATGTATTGTTTATGCTTTGGCTAACTTATAGTCGGTACTGATATCTGAGTTTATTCTAATAAACCCTTGAAACACAGGGTCAAATCAACAACAAATCAATATATTCCACAGTAGGAGCATACTGGTTGGTCTGTGTTTTAGTTAGTTAATGCTTGAATGTAGTTCTGTTGTTGTTGTTGCAGTTCTGATTAACCAAACATAACCTAGATATTCCTTCCTGGAAGAACTGGTTAAGTTTGTTATTTTGCTATTCTGGTAAATGTGTCTGTACAGACAGCCTCATCTATTATTACATTTCCCAGACTTCCACGCCTACAAAAAAAAACACACAACTAGAAAAAGTGCCCTTCTGGGCACAGGTCTCCACCAGGAGGATAGGATTGTGTGTGATGTTTGGCAAAATGTTTAGGAGTTGTGTGTGTGTGTGTGTGTGTGTGTGTGTGTGTGTGTGTGTGTGTGTGTGTGTGTGTGTGTGTGTGTGTGTGTGTGTGTGTGTGTGTGTGTGTGTGTGTGTGTGTGTGTGTGTGTGTGTGTGTGTGTGTGTGTGTGTGTGTGTGTGTGTGTGTGTGTGTGTGTGTGTGTGACGCGACGCGACGCGACTTGGCCTGTTGTAGCGCCACCATGAGGCTGTTTTGAAAACTGTCAAGTGGCATTTCTTCCTCAGCCTAGTAGTGGGAATAGGCATGCACAGTTTCACCGCAATCGGACGCTGCGTTGCGGAGTTGTGGCAATTTGTACAAAACGGGTACAAAACGGGCTACTCCTGAAAACTTTGGAAGCCAATCGTAGGCAATCAGGA
Source organism: Electrona antarctica (assembly GCF_951216825.1). Taxonomy (NCBI): domain Eukaryota; kingdom Metazoa; phylum Chordata; class Actinopteri; order Myctophiformes; family Myctophidae; genus Electrona; species Electrona antarctica. The sequence continues at coordinate 6,259,717 of NC_136804.1, forward strand.
TGGATAATTATGAGAAATCAAACAAATCACATGATCACATGACTATGGAGAGCATGTGTACGATTTGCGTGAAATTTGGATAAAATCTGAAGGAGTAATATTAGAAAATGTGTTTTACATATGTCGGCCTCCTGGTGGCGCTATAAAGAGCAGATGTGAAAAATTCCAGGCAAAGGTTTTTCCTTGGCCTCTAGGGAGTGCATACATGGTTTTACACAGATCGGTGCAGTTATAGGTAAAACACAAATCGGCCAGTTATAGCGCCACCATGAGGCTGAGTTGAAAATATTCAAGTGGCATTTCTTCCTCGAACTAGTGGGAATGTGCGTGCAAAATTTCACGGAAATCACACCATGTGTTCATGATTTGCAGCATTTTGTTTGAAACGGAGCACTCCTGCGAACTTTGGAAGCCAATCTTAGCCAATCAGGATGGAGTCTGAAAAATCTGAAAGACCCGTTTCGTTGAATGGCTCTAGAGAGACTGTGTACCAATTTGCGTAATGTTTGGACAAAATCTGTAGGTGTACTGTCAAAACATTTGTTTTGCACAAAGCGGCCTCCTGGTGGCGCTATAACAGGCCAATGTGAAAACTTTGGGGCAGAGGTTCAGCTCTGGCATTCAGGGAGTGTGTGTGCAGAGTATGGCTGCGATCAAGCCAACGGTGCCAGAGATTAGCTGTTCACGGACGGACGGACGGACGGACGGACACACGGACGGACGGACACACACACGGACGGACGGAGTGCAAAACATACTCTCTCCCCATGCCTTCGGCCTGGTGGAGACAATGATTAAGAGCGTTTAACAGTGACTTTTTCATTCATAATTATGATAATTGTATAATCTTTGTTATGTTTCCAGAAGTGTCCACCACAGAGCAGAGTCTCCAACTCCCAGCCTTCTGTCTGTGAAGAGTGACCGGTCTAGAGGAAATCCTCCTGACTTCAGTAACGAACCTGGACCTCCTGATACACAGTATGTCAACCCTCCTATAAATATATACAACACAATACATGTATGTATGGTTGTCTCTGCCAGACTGAATGGTCCAGACCATGTTTTACACCCTGTCCGTCTGTCAGTCCTTCCGTCTGAGACCAGCTAATCTCCGGCACCGTTGGCTTGATGGCAGCCAAACTGTACACACACACACTCCCTGGACGGGAGAGGTTCAGCTAACTGCACACACACACACACACACACACACACACACACACACACACACACACACACACACTCACACTCCCTGGATGACAGAGGTTAAAATGAAATAAAACGACAAATGAGAATGTTTTAACACTCATCTTTTACAATCTCTAATAACCTAAAACATGAACCTTGGTCTAATACTAATATTATTAATAATAATAATAATAATTAAAACAGCAACATTGTCTTTTAGTTTTAACCCAAGATGTTGTGTTCTCTTCTACTTGTATAATGAGACCTAATGATAAAGAACGTTTCATAAAAGGTGGTATAGCTTATATATTAAACTATCTATTATCTATATTCTATAGTTAATAGTTAATAAAAGGTGGTATAGTTTATATATTAAACTATCTATTATCTATATTCTATAGTTAATAGTTAATAAAAGGTGGTATAGTTTTTAGCAATATTACACTTGAGGGGGTGGTTTCTGCGTTGCTTTCGGAACTCGCCCTGCGGGCTCGTTCCTGCAGCATCGCAGGCATTCATTAATGACGTTAAGCCACCCCCTCTAGTGTAATATTGCAATTATACTACCTTAAAACTAAGAAAATCGCTGAAAAAACATATTTTTTTAATGACAGATGTAGTCACTACGGCCACAAATGTCCCAAGAAACTAGCTAGCCTAGCCACCAAGTTTGCTGCGCTCTGGGAGAACAGAGCAGCTGAATTCTTTGTTTTGATTAGGTGTGGAGTGGTGCTCGTTTGAACCACGGCAAGAAGGCTGTTTCAACCAATCAGATTGCTTCCTCGAAACGACCTGTTGTATATATATATATTAAACTATCTATCATCTATATTCCATTGTCTTCATCTCCACAGAGATACATTCAGAAACACACCTGGACAGAAGACATTCAGTCAAACCACAAGTGGAGACAGTAAGACTGGACACATTTTACACTAACATTTTATTTCAATTGATGAAATGTTTAAATGTCAGAAGATTCATCAGATTAAATATCCATGTTGTATTCCTGTGTCAATGTCCAAATACTGATGATAAACACATACATTTAGACTAAAACAAATTATCCAATGTTATTTATTTTAGCCAATTTTCTTCTTTTTCTTTTACAAATGTAGATTTTCTGGAGGATATATACATAGTTGTTTTAATGATATTTTATGTTCAATGTAAAGTTATAAGCAGAATGTTTAACACGTATTAATTGTCTTCTCATATCAGGTGTCAGTCTGCAGGAGGATTTAAAGGTCTATAAGGTCACTTTGGACAGTCTTGATGGTGAGACATACGTCACTGAAGTGCCCGCCCTCTCCAGCATCTACACAGACCTCCACCTATCAGCGGGAGGGAGTGAAGCGGTTAATCAGCAACATGAGGTGTGGCAGCTTGAGACCGCCTCCAACATGAAGACCCTTCATGACGTCCTAATCAATGCCGTCTTTAAGACCCTCCTCCCTGGCAGAGACACACCCAGCAGCAGAGTTCTGACCAATGGCATCGCTGGCATCGGAAAGACATTCTCTGTGCGTAAGTTCGCTCTGGACTGGGCAAGAGGTTTGGAGAACCAAGACATCATTCTCCTGGTTCCCTTCTCATTCCGGGAGCTGAACTTGGTCCGAGATGAGCAGCACAGTCTTCTCTCACTGATCCATGTTTTCCATCCAACGTTAAAGAAGGTCACAGCAGAGCAGCTCGCTGCCTGGAAAGTTGGCTTCATCTTCGATGGTCTCGATGAAAGCAGGTTTCCGCTGAAATTCGAGAACATTGACATCGATTCTGACGTCTTCGACAAAAATGACGTCGTCTCTGATGTCACGGTGACGTCATCGGTGGGCGTGCTGCTGACGAACCTCATCAAGGGGAATCTGCTCCCCTTGGCTCTCCTCTGGATAACCACCAGACCTGCAGCAGCCAATCAGATCCCTCCTGCATGCGTTGACATGGTGACAGAAATACGAGGGTTCACAGACCCCCAGAAGGAGGAGTTCTTCAGGAAGATGTTCAGTGATGACGAGGAGCTGGCCAGCACCATCATCTCACACGTGAAGACATCAAAGAGCATCCACATCATGTGTCACATCCCAGTCTTCTGTTGGATGACCGCTACCGTTGTGGAGGACCTGGTGAAGACAGACGAGACAGGACAGCTGCCTAAGAACCTGACCGGGATGTTCAGCCACTTCACGTCGCTCCAGATAAAAAGGATGGAGACAAAGTATGATGAGGAGACTGACAGGACTGAGACTGACTAATACAGTAGCTTTTATTTGTTTTCTCATGCCCCCCAAGTAAAGCACATTTGAATATTCATATAGACTACCTGCACTTATCTGTTGGTCTTGGTTAAGTAGCGTACCACCTTAATTAAAAAAATAATACAATGTTTTATTGCTTAAGCTTATGTAGTCAATATTCATTTATTCACTGATATACAAAAATCCATTTGAAAAAAATGTTTCTCACTGTTCCCAGGTCGAATATTCATATGCGATTAAAATGCGATTAATCGAGATTAATTAATTACAAAGCCTCTAATTAATTAGATTATTTGTTTTAATCGAGTCCCAGCTCTATTATATATTAAACTATCTATTATCTATATTCTATTGTCTTCATCTATATGTATCTATATTCTATTGTCTTCATCTCCACAGAGATGCATTCAGAAACACACCTGGACAGAAGACATTCAGTCAAACCACAAGTGGAGACAGTAAGACTGGACACATTTTACACTAACATTTTATTTCAATGAATGAAATGTTTAAATAGCAGCAGACTCATCAGATTTAATATACACATCGTATTCCTGTGTCAATGTCCAAATACCGATGATAAACACATACACTTAGACTAAAAAAAATGATCCAATGTTATTTATTTTAGCCAATTTTCTTCTTTTTGAGTGGTGTAAACCACTCCTACAACTGGCTTTTGTGTGCATAAAAAAATGACCATGGTTGCTATGTTCAAAATAATTTCTGACGTAATTAAATCACACCCGGGTGAACTGGATGACCGTAGCAACCGTGGTCATTTTCTCTGCACAAAAAAAGCCAGTTGTGAAATCACATCCGGGTGATTTCTTTGTGTTATAGCCTAGATCTAGAAAAGTGGTCACTCAGTTCACCCGGGTGTGATTTCATTACGTCAGACATTACGTCAGACCACAGCTGATCATGCTATATAAAACCTTACACCACTCAGTTCACACGGGTGTGATTTTTTTTCTTTTACAAATGTAGATTTTCTGGAGGATATATACATAGTTGTTTTAATGATATGTTATGTTCAATGTAATGTTATGATTGAAGCATAATGTTTAACATGTATTAATTGTCTTCTCATATCAGGTGTCAGTCTGCAGGAGGATTTAAAGGTCTATAAGGTCACTTTGGACAGTCTTTATGGTGTGACATACGTCACTGAAGTCCCCTCCCTCTCCAACATCTACACAGACCTCCACCTATCAGCGGGAGGGAGTGAAGGGGTTAATCAGCAACATGAGGTGTGGCAGCTTGAGACTGCCTCCAACATGAAGACCCTTCATGACGTCCTAATCAAGTGCCGTGCCGTCTTTAAGACCCTCCTCCCTGGCAGAGACACACCCAGCAGCAGAGTTCTGACCAATGGCATCGCTGGCATCGGAAAGACATTCTCCGTGCGTAAGTTCGCTCTGGACTGGGCAAGAGGTTTGGAGAACCAAGACATCATTCTCCTGGTTCCCTTCTCATTCCGGGAGCTGAACTTGGTCCGAGCTGAGCAGCACAGTCTTCTCTCACTGATCCATGTTTTCCATCCAACGTTAAAGAAGGTCACAGCAGAGCAGCTCGCTGCCTGGAAAGTTGGCTTCATCTTCGATGGTCTCGATGAAAGCAGGTTTCCGCTAAAATTCGAGAACATTGACGTCGATTCTGACGTCTTCAACAACAATGACGTCGTCTCTGATGTCACGGTGACATCATCGGTGGGCGTGCTGTTGACGAACCTCATCAAGGGGAATCTGCTCCCCTCGGCTCTCCTCTGGATAACCACCAGACCTGCAGCAGCCAATCAGATCCCTCCTGCATGCGTTGACATGGTGACAGAAATACGAGGGTTCACAGACCCCCAGAAGGAGGAGTTCTTCAGGAAAATGTTCAGTGATGATGAGGAGCTGGCCAGCACGATCATCTCACACGTGAAGACATCAAAGAGCATCCACAGCATGTGTCACATCCCAGTCTTATGTTGGATGACCGCTACCGTTGTGGAGGACCTGGTTAAGACAGGCGAGACAGGACAGCTGCCCAAGAACCTGACTGGGATGTTCAGCCACTTCATGTGGCTCCAGATAAGGAGGAAGAAGATGAAGTATGACGAGACTCATGAGGAGAAAAGAAAAGAAAAGAAAAGGAAAAAAAACCCAAAAGAGAGAATCAGAGAAAGAAGAAATTGGGAGACTGACAGGGATGTTCTTCTGGAGCTGGCCAGGCTGGCGTTTGAACATCTGGAGAAAGGCAGCGTCATGTTCTACCAAGAAGACCTGGAAGAGTGTGGTTTCAATGTGAAAGACGCCGCGCTGTACTCTGGAGTGTGCACAGAGATCTTCAAAGAAGAGACAGTGCAATCTCAGAGAAAGGTCTACAGCTTTGTTCATCTGAGTATCCAGGAGTTCCTGGCTGCAGTCTACCTGTTCCACTGTTTCACACAGAAGAACATGAAGGTACTGAAGACATTCCTGAATGATGATGTCAGTTCCTTGGAGGATTTCCTGCAGAGAGCCACGGTAAAAGCCTTGAAGAGTAAGAACGGCCACCTGGACCTCTTTGCCCGCTTCCTTCATGGCCTCTCACTGCAGTCCAACCAGAGTCTGTTAGGAGGCCTGCTGGGTCACACACAGAACAGTCCAGAGAGCATCCAGAGAGTCATCAACAACCTGAAGGAGATGACAAATAAAGATGGGAGTCTCTCTCCTGACAGATTTATCAACATCTTCCACTGTCTGATGGAGATGAACGACCACTCAGTGGATCAGAAGATCCAACAGTTCCTGAAGTCAACTGACAGATCAAAGACAGAACTGTCTGAGAGCCAGTGTTCAGCTCTGGCGTTCATGCTGCTGACGTCAGAGGAGGTTCTGGAGGAGTTGGACCTCGACCAATACAACACACCATCACTATGGGGGAGAAACAGTCTGATCCCAGCTGTGAGGAACAGCAGAAAGGCTCGGTTAGTAGTCATGTGAATAGAATCAATCTACTATTATTTAAATTATTTAAATAAAATGTAAGTGTATTTAAAATGAAACTGATGCAAATTACACTAGTATTAATTCAGATTATGTGTCTTTCACCTTTATGTTTTCTGGTTCCCTGTTCTTATATGACCTGTCAATATCTGACCAACTAGATTGTGCATTTACTTTACACTTTATAGTTAATTTCCTTGAACATGAACTTGATCTAATCTGTGTTGATAATCACTGATTTTACATAATCTACATTTTCAGACTTGTTGGCTGTTACCTCCAAAAGGCAGAATATGAGATTGTGGCTTCAGCTCTCAGCTCTAATCCTTCACATCTAAGAGAATTGGACATCAGTTATAATGACATAACGGATCCATTGATGGACCTGCTCACTGCTGGATTGAAGAGTCCAAACTGTCAACTGGAGATACTGAGGTCAGATTATTATTTTGATTAGTTCTGTTGTATTATTTATCTTTTGATTATAATAAGAAGAGTGTGAATAAAGTTGACATCATGGTATCCCGCACAGATTAGAATAATAATATGGTCAGAGTTTGAGTTGTCTAGTTCGCACTCTCACATCACAATGCTACGGTACAGTAACTACAATAAGTGATCCATCATGGCTGCTAGGGAATTATCATTATCAATTCTACGGTACAGTAATTACAATATGTGCCTGCCTTTTCTTTCCATCTATCTCTTGGGGTCATTACTCCAAAAGTCTGATATTCAATCCAGATATTTCATGTGTAATTACAGACTTGCTGGCTGTACCATCACACAGACAGGATTTGAAGTCCTGCTCTCAGCTCTCAGCTCTGATCGTCTCCATTTGAGAGAATTGGACCTCAATTTCATCTGCCTGCAGGAATCACAACTGCTCCAGCTCTCTGCTGTACTGAAGAGTCCACAGTGTAGACTGCAGATCCTGAGGTAAAGAATGTGTGTTCTCTCTGTGTGGATCTCTACTTGAACATCAACAGCACTTTGTTAAATGTGTATTTCTCTGCAGGTTGTCAGGCTGTGGAGTCACAGAGGAAGGCTGTTCTTATCTGGCTTCAGCTGTGACCTCCAACCCCTCGTCCCAGCTGAAACAGCTGGACTTGAACTTCAGCCACTTAGGAGACTCTGCTCTGAAGAAGCTGTCTGCTGCACTGGAGACTGTCAAGTGAGTAGACTATAGTGTGTCCATGTTGGTCAGTGCAGTGTAGAATGTTAACTGGCTGGCCAGGCGGACCCATAAAGTCCAGATAGAAGTATCTAGACTGTTTAAACGGGTGGCAGTGGGTCAGCGGTAGAGTGGCCAGTAGAACAACCAGATGGGAACCGCAAGGTTCCCGGCTTGATCCCTGTGGGCTCCCCCAGAGAGTTAATGTGGAAGTGTCCTCTGAACCCCTAATTGCTGTGTGTGTGTGTGTGTGTGTGTGTGTGTGTGTGTGTGTGTGTGTGTGTGTGTGTGTGTGTGTGTGTGTGTGTGTGTGTGTGTGTGTGTGTGTGTGTGTGTGTGTGTGTGTGTGTGTGTGTGTGTGTGTGTGTGTGAGAACGGGTGAATGTAATTATGTAAAGCGCTTTGTATAAAAGCGCTGTATAAATGTAACATTTATTTCAACTAGAAACATGTGCTCCTCAGAACACAGGTCTCCGCCGGGTAGCTTATTGTGGGCCAGCAATGTTTCACAGGCAATCGTTCATGATTTAATCCATTGAGACCTGGAACGCATCCATGTCACGTTAGCGTTAGCGTTTTAAACATTATGTTATAATTTAGCTATTGAAAAATAGCAGATCTACAAGCTCATAGCGCGCCACCGAGTGGCGCGCTATGAACTTGTAGGTCTGCTATTTTTGAAAAATCGTTAAAATGTGCCTCAAATCTTTCCGAAAATTGTCATGATTTAGAAAACCTTTTTTTATTAATTTCGACGTCAGGCCTGAATGGGTTAAAGCATGTTGTTCAAAAGGAGACACTCAATCTTATCAACATCTGAGAGATGCGTCTTAATCACATGACCATAGAGATATGGTGTACCAATATGTGTCTTAATCACATGACCATAGAGATATGGTGTACCAATGTGTGTCTTAATCACATGACCATAGAGATATGGTGTACCAATGTGTGTCTTAATCACATGACCATAGAGATATGGTGTACCAATATGTGTCTTAATCACATGACCATAGAGATATGGTGTACCAATATGTGTCTTAATCACATGACCATAGAGATATGGTGTACCAATGTGTGTCTTAATCACATGACCATAGAGATATGGTGTACCAATATGTGTCTTAATCACATGACCATAGTGATATGGTGTACCAATGTGTGTCTTGTTTGGACAGAGTCTGTGGGAGAATGATGACAAAATGTGTTTAGTAAATATTTTGTGGGACTAAAACAGGCCGGTGTGAGACATTAAGCAGCAGAGGTTTTGACTTGATTCATTGTTGTTCTACTTCCTACAGCGTGAATCATGGAGGAGAACACTGGACTAAACCTCAACTCCTTACAAGTGAGTCTGTCTGTCTGTCTGTCTGTCTGTCTGTCTGACCCAATTAAGACCTGGAACACATCTGTGTCATCTTAGCTTTAGTTTTAACCACTTCATCCACTTTATCCGTAGTGACTCTAAATTTATGGACCCTCTTGATCCTGATTCAAACTTCTTTAGCTCTTTAACTCCTAGCTGAGTCACTATCATGTGACTATTTTAGTATCGATCCATTTCATAGTCTACTACTTCCAAAGCTATATTCCAAAGCCCCAAACAAAGCAGTTCTCTACTTTTCATTTAAACATCCGTAGTCTCTCTAAAAAATCATGAGGCACTTTTTCATTTTTTGTCTTGAATGGCTAAATCTGGTGGAGGTGTATCCGTATACCTACACAATAAATATCAATTCAAACATAGAGATGATCTAGCACTCAACTCTGAGAGTCATGATGTTGAATCGCTGTTTATTGAAATACCCTCTTCTTGTGACATTTTTAATGGTGGTCCGTGGCTCAGATGTGTCTGAGAGGCTAAATGTCATCAAATGGTGGTCCGTGGCTCAAATGTGTCTGAGAGGCTAAATGTCATCAAGTGTTGGTCTGTGGTTCAGATGGGTCTGAGAGGCTAAATGTCATCAAGTGTTGGTCTGTGGTTCAGATGGGTCTGAGAGGCTAAATGTCATCAAGTGTTGGTCTCTGGTTCAGATGGGTCTGAGAGGCTAAATGTCATCAAGTGTTGGTCTGTGGTTCAGATGGGTCTGAGAGGCTAAATGTCATCAAGTGTTGGTCTGTGGTTCAGATGGGTCTGAGAGGCTAAATGTCATCAAGTGTTGGTCTGTGGTTCAGATGGGTCTGAGAGGCTAAATGTCATCAAGTGTTGGTCTGTGGTTCAGATGGGTCTGAGAGGCTAAATGTCATCAAGTGTTGGTCTGTGGTTCAGATGGGTCTGAGAGGCTAAATGTCATCAAGTGTTGGTCTGTGGTTCAGATGGGTCTGAGAGGCTAAATGTCATCAAGTGTTGGTCTCTGGTTCAGATGGGTCTGAGAGGCTAAATGTCATCAAGTGTTGGTCTCTGGTTCAGATGGGTCTGAGAGGCTAAATGTCATCAAGTGTTGGTCTCCGGTTCAGATGGGTCTGAGAGGCTAAATGTCATCAAGTGTTGGTCTCTGGTTCAGATGGGTCTGAGAGGCTAAATGTCATCAAGTGTTGGTCTGTGGTTCAGATGGGTCTGAGAGGCTAAATGGTAAGCATGTTGTCATAGGCTGCATGTACAGTACACGCCCCCAGACTCAAACATTGAACATTTAAATTCTAGTCTTGCATGTGTCCTGGGCAAAATTAACCGAGAAGGTAAAGTATGTTAACCTGACTCCGCCAGATGGGGCAGCAGAGAGTACACTGGGTTCCCCCCTCCTGCTCCCATCTGGGAACTCTCAGGCAGACTTGATGCCCGGCCACAAAACGGCCTGGCCAATCAGCAGCAGCTAGAGGCGGGAGAGCTGCTGCTGATTGGCCAGGCCGTTAGTCTGCCTGAGAGTTCCCAGATGGGAGCAGGAGGGGGGAACCCAGTGTACTCTCTGCTGCCCCATCTGGCGGAGTCAGGTTAAAAGTATGTTTCCTCTTGGGCGATTACAATATAAGTCTATTTAACAGTGAGTCCTCTTCACTCACTGCAGAATTTTTGAATACTCTGTATATGCAAACTCCTTATACGCCTTAATTACTAAACCTACTCGAGTGACTTCCTCATCTGCAACCCTTATTGACAACATATTTACTAACTCTTAATAATGTATGGAAATCTGGTGTCTTTCATTCTGATATATCTGACCATTATCCTGTGTTTCACATTTTTAAAGTATTCAACAGGTGCTTTCCTCTTGTCAGTAAAAAAGCAATGTCTGTGCATTTAGAAAACCCTGGTTTACACCAGATCTCCATAAGTCTCTGAAAGCTAAGAATAGGTTGTATAAGAAATTCATCTTCATCCTGTTAGAACTGCTAAGAAAAAGTACTTTTCAGACAAATTCAATGAGGCTTCAAACAACATCAAAACCACCTGGGGAGTCATCAACTAGAGTCATCAACTAGAGTTTACTCTGACCCATATTGACATTGCATATGCTTTTAACAATTATTGTGTTAATGTTGGTTCAATATTGGTTTGTACGTACGTGCGTGCGTGCGTGCATGCATTTTGCTCAGTGCATGGTGTATTTAATGTTTACTGTGTTGTTTTCTCATCAGATTTCCAGCGTCTCACACTGGACACAAACACAGCATGCAGATCCCTCATTCTGTCTGAGAACAACAGGAAGGTGACACGGGATGATGATGATTTTCAGGATCATTCAGGTCGTGATCATCCTGACAGGTTTGAGTACAGGCCTCAGGTTCTGAGTAAAGAGAGTCTTGATAAACGCTGCTACAGTGAGATAGAGTTCAGTGGATCGGTTGTGATAGGAGTGACTGACGGAGACATCAGTAGGAAAGGACTGGGTTGGGACTGTGTGCTTGGATGGAATAAACATTCCTGGAGTCTGTTCTGTAGAGTTGGTCGCCATGGTAACGTTTACTCTGTCATACACGATAGTAAGGACACTTTCCTTCCTATCCGTCCCTCTGGCTCCAACAGAGTAGCAGTGTATCTGGACCGTCCCGCTGGGACTTTGTCCTTCTACAGAGTGTTCGAGGCCACTCTGACACACCTGTACACCTTCCAGAACACATTCACTGAACCTCTCTACGCAGGGTTCTCTGTTGATGATGACTCCTCTGTGTTTCTGTGTGAGGACAGACAGGCTGTGAGGACCGGGTCGAGGGTTTTTTTTTCTTAAGATTAGCTTTTGGCTTTTCTGCCTTTATTGATAATTCTTATTATTAGTGAAGATGGACAGGAAAGAGAGAGAAGGGGAGAGACACGCAGCAAAGGTCGTCATGAACGGGACTCGAACACACGACACGCTGTCAGGCCAGAGCCTATGTGGCATGATGCGCCTGGACTGCTAGGCCAACCCCCCCCCCCCCCCCCCCAACATGTTTTTGGGGGTCCCCAGATGACTGACAATTTAATGACTTTTTTCTTGGGGAAAATGGGGAGAGAGATGAGGGGGTGACATGCAGTAAAGGCCGTCGAGATCGGGAGTCGAACCCGCGGCACACTGCCAGACTGGATTACCAGCCAAGGTGCCTGGACCATTAAGCTATGGCCCAGGCCAATTTAATGACTTTAAAGAGCTTTTCCATACCTCAAGGAAACATGCACAGATGCACGCACGCACACACGCACAGTGTGATGTGCATTGGGTCCAGTTGGTTCAAATGGAACCAAATGGACCGCGAGGGGGCACGGCACCTCCAATAAACAGCCACCGAATCCACTTCTCTCCAACTGAGTCGTGCCCTGCGAGCCAAAGACTGGCCACTGATGAAGTCTATTATATGCTGTTATCTTATATATATTTGTTATCACAATGCTGTTACATTTGAAATGTGTTGATTAAAAGCATATTTACATTTCATGCAGTTGAACACCTTTTTTGACCCTCCTATGAGCAGCTTTTCAGGGTTTGTGTGAACGCAAACATTGAAGCTACGGTCCATGGTTCAGATGGGTCTGTTCAGATGGGTCTGAGAGGCTAAATGTCATCACATGGTGGTCCGTGGCTCAGATGGGTCTGAGAGGCTAAATGTCATCAAATGGTGGTCCGTGGCTCAGATGGGTCTGAGAGGCTAAATGTCATCAAATGGTGGTCCGTGGCGCAAATGGGTCTGAGAGGCTAAATGTCATCAAATGGTGGTTCAGATGGGTCTGAGAGGCTAAATGTCATCAAGTGGTGGTCCGTGGTTCAGATGGGTCTGAGAGGCTAATGTCATCAAATGGTGATCATGGTTCAGATGGGTCTGAGAGGCTAATGTCATCAAATGGTGGTCCATGGTTCAGATGGGTCTGAGAGGCTAAATGTCATCAAGTGGCGCAAATGGGTCTGAGAGGCTAAAGGTGGCCTTACACTAGCCGATAATCGGGCATTTTTGACGCTCGGGGGGTGCCCGACCGCTCAAAGCGCGATCGGGATCGGCCCGATCAACATCAAGAATGTTTGATATTTTCTCTGCCCCGCTCCGACTATCCTGTAGTGTGTGTGGTGCTATCAGATTTCAGATTGAAAAAAATCGGCTAGTGTAAGGCCACCTTAAATGTCATCAAATGGCGGTCGGTGGCGCAAATGGGTCTGAGAGGCTAAATGTCATCAAATGGTGGTCCGTGGCTCAAATGGGTCTGAGAGGCTAAATGTCATCAAATGGTGGTCCGTGGCTCAAATGGGTCTGAGAGGCTAAATGTCATCAAAGGTTGGTCCGTGGCTCAAATGGGTCTGAGAGGCTAAATGTAATCAAATGGTGGTCCGTGGCTCAGATGGGTCTGAGAGGCTAAATGTCATCAAATGGTGGTCCGTGGCTCAAATGGGTCTGAGAGGCTAAATGTCATCAAACTGTGGCTCAGATGCTGAATAAATACTGAACCTTGATTGATGTGAAAAGGGTTGAAAACCCCTGCTGTAAAGAACTGGTTCATCATGATGATCCAGGACACCCTGACACATTGTTACTTTATTGAACCTTATATTTAACGGTATTGTCCCGAATATTAGACGACCCCCATTTCTCAACTAATTTGTGGAAAAAGAACATTGAAATGTCAAATACAGTAGTCTCTAGTCCCCGATTTATAATACGACCCTGTTTATTATTATTTTTTTAGGATATTTCCATTGGAGAAAAAAACGTAGTCTTATATTCAGGCCAATAGGGTATGTCATATTATGAATTACATTGTTACTTTATAGACGGAGATACCTTGAAGTTATTAACAGTTTGCAGAATGGGTAGAGTTCAGGAAAGGTACAGGTCAATACTGACCTGACTGCCCACTTAGTGACCACTCTTCCTAGGTCTGGACACACACACACACAGAGGTGTGTCACATTGCATTATTAACAGAGTGACATGTATAAAACTCTTACCAGACATGAAGTTCTTCTGTTTCCAGAGTTGAGTCAAAATGGAGCCTGAACTACCCATGTTATTCTCCATAGAGAAATTACTTCCGTGAACCAGGGGAATCGAGGGGACAAGCGAGTGACGTCAGGACTTTGGCGCTCTATATCTAAGTACACGTACTTGTTTAAGTACTGTACTTATGTACATGTTTGTCTTGCCTATTGAGTACCGTTATCTGTACACTCGCCCCCCCCAATACATTAAACTATGACAAATATTGTACTTTGGGACCCAAACGTACACAAAAGTACATTCTGAATGAACCGTTCCATGTCAAAAATCGTGAAAAGAAACGATCTACATGCTCGTGTTGTGATGCGCTACGAGCTTGTAGACCGGCCATTTTCACCATTTCTGAATTTAATGTTTTGTTCTTCGAAATGTCAGAAGAAAACATTAATTAATTGATCAATAATTGATCATTGATTGAACAAAATGTACTTTGTAATTTGTACTTTTTACTATTTTCAAAACCATGCACTTTTGAATACTTTCTTTTATGAAGCAAGTACTCCCAATTCTATATTACTCAAGTAAAAAAAAAAATGACTAGGCCACTTTCGGTCCAGTGATTTGACCAGGAGGATCTATACCTTTTTGACTCAAGTCCTGCGATGGAGTACTTTGTCCACCACTGTGTGTTTAGTGATAATCAGTGTTAAAATGGATCCTGACTTAACACACACACACACACACACACTGATAACGTATTTTGGCAGCGGTCCACCAGGGATAAGTGGTAAAACTGTTACTTTGTTTTTTTTCTGGGGGACCCCCCTCAAGGACCCCTGGGGGTCCCCCTGAGGAACCCCCTCAAGGACCCCTGGGGGTCCCCCTGAGGAACCCCCTCAAGGACCCCTGTGGGTCCCTCTGTGGAACCCCCTCTCGGACCCCTGGGGGTCTCTCTGTGGAACCCCCCTCAAGGACCCCTGGGGGTCCCCCTGAGGAACCCCCTCAAGGACCCCTGGGGGTCCCCCTGAGGAACCCCCTCAAGGACCCCTGTGGGTCCCTCTGTGGAACCCCCCTCAAGGACCCCTGGGGGTCCCCCTGAGGAACCCCCTCAACGACCCCTGTGGGTCCCTCTGTGGAACCCCCCTCAAGGACCCCTGGGGGTCTCTCTGTGGAACCCCCCTCAAGGACCCCTGGGGGTCCCTCTGTGGAACCCCCCTCAAGGACCCCTGGGGGTCTCTCTGTGGAACCCCCCTCAAGGACCCCTGGGGGTCCCCTGGGTTAATTAACTTATTTCCCATCCCTAGCTAGATAAGAGACGTATCCTCTTTCTCACTGCAGAGACGTGTGCTGGCACTGCCATCTTGTGGTCGATTTGTAGAAGTATGTTTAAATGAGTAGAGTGTTTAGAAGGGTTGAATGAGTTGTGTAGAGGTGAAGGCTGCAGATTCCCCCCCCCCCACACACACACGCCTGTGCCGAGCGGCGTTCTCTCTGGTCTCTCTGTTATAAATGTTAAATTTGTTTTGTATTATTAGGAGTCTAGTATGTGAAGAGTCTGCCTGTGCTATTAACTCATTTTGGATAAAAAAAAAACCTCAGTTTTTAGCTCAACTTCAAAACTATCCCTTTCATGAATAGGACCTACTATGGCACATATCACATAAACCATCACATTGCAAAAGATCACAACATCACATATCATAACCCTTCACATAGAATAGACATCAAACTTCTACCACTGCTGCAGCCATTAGAAACAGGCTCCAAGCTACGGTACATGCTAACTTATTGTACACAATCAACAAACTTATAGGCACAACATACATATCTCACCTTCTAAGTATATGAGAAATCACTCAAGTATCACAACACTAGTACAGTACTGCAGTACAGAATGCATGTGCTTTCAATGAAGTGAACCTAGTTTGTGGGTGTGGCCAGGTCAGAGACTTTTGCCCATATCAAGTGGTTTCCTGTTTACCAGTATTGCCATGATTGCTTATACTAAGCCACTATGGGCTTGTTTTGGATGAAATTAGTATCCTAACCTCAACATAGGCCTACATGTTCGGTTAACTAAAAAGCTGGAGAGAGAGGGAGACCACTGTTACTTAACAAACCCTATAATTATGATTACTACCAGAAGATAGTCTAAACATCACTTACATTACAACATCTTTAAGTGGCATTGGGTCAATTGTGTGGTCAATATTCATAATATTCCTCCCTGCAGTTTCAGTCTATCAACCCTGAACATTCTTTCAGAATAACCAGTTTGGATTGTTGTTTTATAATCATTTATTATAATATGCTTGCATGACCACGGGGTCATCTAAATTACATTATCTGATTGTAATGCTATCCATAGCCTAACCCTTTCAAACTGGGAAAGCACCTTGTGTGATTGATGGAAATAAATGTATAAATCTCACACTATTAACCACATTCAACCTGGTAACCCTATTTTCTTAATGTAACAGAGCGTGACAATTTACCGAAAAGTGCTACATTTACATATAGTTTTACTCCAAAATAGCATACCTAAAGCTCACTACATGGTGCATCGTTCAAGGTTGAATTTCGTATTGTGCACAAGATTTCTTTATTGATAGGGTACAGTAATTAGACAGGAAAGGGGGAGAGAGATCGGGAGTGACATTTTAGATGTGTGTGTGTGTGTGTGTGTGTGTGTGTGTGTGTGTGTGTGTGTGTGTGTGTGTGTGTGTGTGTGTGTGTGTGTGTGTGTGTGTGTGTGTGTGTGTGTGTGTGTGTGTGTGTGTGTGTGTGTGTGTGTGTGTGTGTGTGTGTGTGTGTGTGTGTGTGTGTGTGTGTGTGTGTGTGTGTGTGTGTGTGTGTGTGTGTGTGAGTGAGAGAGAGAGATCGGGAGTGACATTTTAGATGTGTGTGTGTGTGTGTGTGTGTGTGTGTGAGAAATAAATATTGTAGGTGGATCAGACCCTGGTATCTACAGTCATTTTCACAACCACTATCCAGGTTTTAGGTAGCCAAATTCAACTGCAGTGGCATGAAGACTAGATCTCAAATCATCATTTCCAGATCAAAGTCTGAGAGCAGGTTCATTTAAAGGTCTAGGGTGCACTGCTAATAACAGTCATGGTAGCAGACCAATCTAATGCATGGTTCACAAAACCAACATGTTTGGATAAAGGAAGCTTAAAAGTTCAACTTGAAGCATGGAATGACACTCTAATTCATTGCAATTATATACATTTTTCCCACACACACTATTTACTGAGCATCATGGGTAATGCATATTATAGGATGCATGGTCTCTGATTGGCTGAGGTTGTCAACAATCGTTCCTGTGACTGCATGCATGGATTGGCAGTGAGTGTTTTCAAAACATTGTTCATCTACCAAACACAAACACTTTCCTGGGGTTTTTATGTAGTCTAATACGTGTCTTTAAAGTATTTCAAAGTGTCCATGAGTGTACATGGACACTGGGCTCACTTACTTCCTGGACTACATGCTGTCTCAGTAAGATGCATAACATGTTTTTTTTTTAAAACCACAGTACCTATAGGCTTACACAAAGAAATATATAAGAAATACAAACATAGCAGATCAAAACCATAACGGGTTTGCTATATGCTATCTTAATATAAGATATGATACTGCTTCTTTACAAGATACAATAACATAAGTTAAAGAGATAGTTCAGTTTTTTTTTTCTTTACTTAAGATGTATGACATACTGTACTTGCCATAGTGGTTGCAACTGTATTAATCAACTTTGACCCCTCTATCACATGGAACTATTTTTTGGGCGTAGTGATATGGACACAACAAACATAGTTCTGTGTGATAGAGGGGTAAAACATTAACGAAAGTTGCACTAATATTTTAGAAATAGGTCAACAATACAAATGACGATAGTTTTGGGGATTAATTTACTTTTAATGCATGGCCCCCTGTGCCCCCCACAAAATGACCGGAACTACTTCATTTTTCACCAAAACCAGAGCAGAACTCCCCTCGGGCAATCAATTAATACAGTTGCAACCACTATATTAATAAGTATTTCATACAGCTTAAGTTAAAAAAAAAAAAAAAAAGAACTATCCCTTTAAGAGACATGTATTATTCATTATTTCTAGAAGAACAGGACACATATTATATTGTTATTGACTATAAGAAATATGTAATCTTATTTTGAATATCGACAGGTTGAGAATCAGACCATTTGGCTAATGTTCTCCTTGATTTCATATGATGAAAACATACGTATACATTCTACCCAGAAATACCTACATGTTTGTTTACAATTATCCAATCATGCTGCATGGTCTTTGCACGCTTAACAAAGCTTTCATTATGCAGTACAAAATGAACTGTTGTTACATCCAAGCTAATTAGTCCATCGAATGTCCCTCATAATAAACCTTCATGACTACCAGTTCAAAAGACAGTCTATGTTTATTGTATGTCCGAAATAAATATATCAAATAATTAATGAATCAAATACTATTTCCCCGTGGAGAAGATGAATCCATCATTTCTCCTCCTCCTCAATTGTCCCACTATCTCCATGTACCCGTTAATCAGAGGGGCGGCAGTGGCTCAGGGTGAGCACGTCGGTGCCTTGCATGGTATCCTACGTACGCCATGTATGTGTGTAAAGCACAATCAATGTATAGTGCTATAATGCATCATTTAACATTTTTCATTTTTTTAATAGCCACCATCCAGTCTGACATGCAGGTCCATGAAGGCTTGCTGTATACGTGCTCAGGGGACACAGTACAATCCTACAGTATAGTTGCTCTCAGTGGTGGAAAGTAACTAAGTACTTTTACTTAAATACTGTACTTAAGTACAATTTTGAGGTATTTGTACTTTACTTGAGTATTTCCAATTTCCAGTACTCCAATACATCTCAGAGCCAAAATTTGTACTTTTACTTCACTATTTGAAAACTTCAGTTACTAGTTACTTTGGCGATTTTAATTTTGATTAGAAAACATACATTAACCACTTCAACCCTAGATACATTTCGGCCATTTGAAAATAGCCGATCTACAAGCTCTCAATGCGTCGCAACGCAACACAACGCATTGAGAGCTTGTAGATCGGCTATTTTCAATAGATTTTCTACACATTTTGAACTTGTGAAATGGGACATTCTGCAATATGAATACATTTACTTTTAGTACTTTTAGTACATTTTGATGCCGATACTTTTGTACTTTTACTCAAGTACATTTTCAATTCCGTACTTTTACTTGTAAGAAAGTAGTTCTAAATTGCAGTATTGGTACTTTTATTTAAGTAAAACAATTGAGTACTTTTTCCACCACTGTTGGCTCTACTGTGTTACCAACTCGGACACATTGTGAGGTTGTACATCTGTTATTTAAAAACACATTGAGAATAAATCGAAATATTTTGAATATTTTTTTAAACATTTTAATAAAAAGGCACAACATATTTTCAGATGGATGTCTGTGGACAATTACATATTGTTCCTTGACGTGAAATGTTGGAACCAATGGTTTAAACAACATTAGGAAGCAAACCCAAATAAGCAACTACTGTACACTACTGTACAATCATGCCCAAAAAACCAGCAACCAGCAACTACCAATAATTTATTTGCAAGTGACTTTACAGAAAAAACAAGTCAAAGGTTGCTTATAATAAGTAAGCAGACATGGCAACACTGCCTGGAGGAAGCAAGGCACACACATAAGGAGCCCCAGTACCTTGGCGAGGTTAAAGGTGGATATATTCTTTTCCCTCTATACCATATCTCTTTTTATTCATGTTCTATAAATTGACACCCATCAAACAAAACCCTGGCTTATGTCCCTTCTCAACACACTCCCTCCTGCACACAGAGGCCTGTGTCCATGCTGAACCCCTTATCCCGAAACTACTTTTTTTTGGCAGCGATATTCCCAAGGAGGACACCTACGTATACGGCTA
This sequence comes from Electrona antarctica, assembly GCF_951216825.1. Lineage (NCBI taxonomy): Eukaryota > Metazoa > Chordata > Actinopteri > Myctophiformes > Myctophidae > Electrona > Electrona antarctica. The sequence goes on from NC_136804.1 coordinate 6,279,594, forward strand.
GGACGGCTACGTCGGCTACGTCCACTCCGGACGGTCTTGATGCGCCGTATGCCTCCAACGTTGTACTCTGGGATGGTCACGCCGTACCTGAGGAAGGAGGCCATTCACATTGAGGACTTTTATTATTTGACATGACAACAAAAACAATAAATGGATTCTAACAATTTGCAATTTCGGCATTTGGCAGACAATCTTAATCCAGAGCGATTTACAGTAAGCAAGAACAAAAAAACATGGTAATAGCCTACATCATATACATAAAAATAGTAATCGTGAATCATAGGTAAGCTAAGAACCTAACAGTGGAATATCTATATAATGAAACTATGCATATATATATATATATTGTGCGATGTCTACATAAAATGCTAACTCAAGTCTTTGCTTCTCGGGGGGTCCCTGGAACAACATATTTTCAGATGCGGGTCGGCGGCCAATTATATATACTTTCTGGGGTCATTGACATTAAATAGTTTGAGAACCACTGATATAGAAACATGAAAACAGAAAACTGTCATGATTAGAATATATACATTTGTAGAATCTGGTCTCAGTCCTTAAATGGGTTAAGACTAAGAGTGACTGCTTAATTGCAAATTGTAGTAATACATTATTGTACTTGCACTGTAATAGTAGTAGTAGTATAGTAGTAGTAGTAGTAGTATTAAAGAGTCCTTACTTGTCAAACATCCTGCCAATGTCTGAACGCCTTAAAGTGACTGCACGATTATCTACAACACAAGACAAAAACAATTATCATCTCCACAAAGCACTGTTATGATCTGATATATGTTAAAATACAATAGGTTTGAAGCTATCAATGAATTATAATTAATTAGCTGTATAATTTACAACTAACATCATGCTGCATGGAGAGTGCAAAGGAGTAGACTAACTACTAAATAGTGATTATATTATGAAAGCAAGGCGTGTACACAATAATAATATTATTGATATACAGTAGCACATTATGCTACTGTATATCCATAATAATATCCTGTAATGAAATAAATGCTTTGAAAAGATGCACCGAAAGACTGAGCTGAGATATGGTAACAATGCATTTGAAATGTCCATGCAGTGCCGAATACGTTCTAACATTCTACAGGTACAGATGGATGCTGACTATTTCAGCCATCTCAGTAGTTTTCGACACTGACATATCCATACCTAAAGCCCAAACCTCACCCATGCAACTTGTCGCTACTCCTAAAACGTGTGGTGGAAAAAAAGGTCAATCGCATTGTTTGCAAGTATATTTGGGCTTTAATTAAGCCCAATGCATGTTTGTGGGTGTTTTACCTTCTTTACGTCCACGTCGAGCGTCCACTAGATCAGGCATCAATACACCCAGCAGCACCATTAGCACAACGGCAGTCGCAAGGCCCTTCATCCTGCAATCCAGAACCAAACACATCATGACAAATAATGTTAGCTTCTCATGCAAATCGTCACGTATCGTTGCCCTTCAGTATGCCTCTCTAGCATTAATGAATAGAGTATATTGTTGCAAAAATGACCTCTATACCATACCTTTCTGCAGACTCGACGCTGTATTGTAAGGTCTACGTATTGTGTCTAACGGTTGAGGGGTTCATCTGCCTTTATATGGCCCTTGGGTAGAGTGTCTTTGATCTGTATGTGTGATAATGAAATATTTCCAAACGTTGTGTAACAGACAGTTGAACATGTATCATACCTTGTCATTGCATTTTGTAATAATATACGTATGGTATGTGGACGGACACTCATAATCTCTAATCTCAAAGTAACACATGTAGTTCACAAAGTACTTCCTCCTTTTATCACTTCCTCCAGTTCTCCTGTCCAAAAACCTATAGAGTCAGCCAATCTAAGATTTGACCCAAAATAAATTGCAATAATAATCGTTCAAGGTTTTTTTATGATCCTTAGGGTCAATCCAAATAACATATTAAAATTTGATTATTATACAAATTTTGGATCATGGTAAATTCAGGGGTTGAACGTTGGGGACGTTGGGGTACCATTTTGAAAACCTATATAAGGCAACAATTTCAAATTTGAATCATGCTCTAACCCATTCAGTACGGGAACCCCTTTTGGTGTTTTAAGCATTATGTTATACTTTAGCTATTGAAAAATAGCAGATCTACAAGCTCATAGCGCTACAAGCTTGTAGATCTGCTATTTTTGAAAGTGTTGCAAATCTTTGAATATATATTCTTTCAGAGCGAATGTTTTTAACTCAAATCTTTGCTCCTGGGGGTCCCTGGAACTACATATTTTCAGATGGGGGTCCGCGGCCAAATTCAGATCATTCTGGGGGTCCTTGACATGAAAAAGGTTGAGCACCATACTGACATAGAAACATAGGTTTTTCAGAAAACTGTTTTAGAAGCAATTTTTTCAATGTAAGTGTATATCCAGGTGGCACGTGAGTGGCACGTGAGTTAAGCAACATTTTCAAGGTGAAAATAAAGAAGGATCCGGGAGTTCTTACTGGGACTCCCGTCAAAAGAAATTAATATGACACCCTTACAATTCAAACTATTCGATAAACTTCTACTTTCAGCCCGGAAATGCTGGATTAAGGATAAACCTCCTTGGCCTGGGCCATGGCTCAGTGGTCCAGGCACCTTGGCTGGTAATCCAGTCTGGCAGTGTGCCGCGGGTTTGACTCCCGATCGCGACGGCCTTTACTGCATGTCTTCCCCCCATCTCTCTCCCAATTTCCTGTCAGCCTACTGTCTGTCCCTCCATAAAAATATAAAATAAAGGCAAAAGCCACAAAAAAAACATTTAAAAAAGGATAAGCCTCCAACTGTAGGCCTACAAATGTGGTATAGAGAGATCTTCGGTGTGCTACCCCCATGAAAGAATGCATAGAGGCAACGACACTTCCTTTCAGGTGGTGTGGGCCCCAATATTAGATTATTTTCCTGCTGAAATTTCTCGGATCCTTCTAAAGGCCCAATGCCCCATTGTTTGGACAGACCTAGGATAGGAAAAAGGGAAAAAAATGGGGGGGGAAAAAAACTGTATGTCTAGATGTGAATGGGCTCGAGGCATGTGACTGTCTTGGTTTGCTTTCCTTTTTGCTTGCTCTTCTTTTTGTTTTGCTTACTTTATGGTGTGGATGGCGTAGAATAGATGAAATGGAGGAACCCCCCGTCCTGTCCCCTGTCCCCCGTCCCAATGTTTTTTTGTTTTTTTGTTTTGTCTGCCTGTCAGTTTGGTAAAGTATGTCTTTTGTAGATAGCACTTTTTAGACTTAGATAGCATTTGAAACAGACTTATAGCATGTCATGTAGACAGCACAATAATTGCATTGTATGTAGTCATAGCACATCATAGTACATATGTATAGCATAGTATAGTATATATGTATAGTTAATATGTATAGTGTCATTATATAGATATGTTCTAGTTACGTTCTTAGCTTACGCATGTTTCTTGATAAATGAATGTGATGTATTCCCATACTTTTGTTCTTGCCTAATGTAAGTCGCTCTGTATTAAGAGCGTCTGCTAAATGCCTAAATTGTAAAATTGTAAATTGTAAAGGTTTGTAAAGTAAGTAACTGTACGTGAAAACATTTAAAAAACTAAATAAAAATATTAAAACAAGAAGCAATTCTTTTTAGAATCAGCCTCAGGTCTAAATGGGTTAAGTAGCATGTAGTCTTGCGTTACGAGACTGTTGACTTTCGCAATTTCCAAATTTCCAAATTTCGCAATTTCCAAATGCTGGACCAACGGAAGAGCTATCATGAGTAAGCGATAAGGTGGAGCCTCCTCCCCACTTCCGTTTCGTCTAGAAATCATCTAAGCATATAGCTTGTTGCTTAGCAGAAAAGAAAATACAAAAATAAAATGTAAAGATATTTTAAAATATATTTCCGTGAACCGAGTTTTGCACGAAAAACACTCCTTGGGCTAAAATCGTCCATAGCCGTCTTCACAAATGTGATGAGGTCATCACAAGAAGTATTTAACTCGTCATATCCACAAATACATCTACAATACCCTTCCTTTAAAACAGGGGTGGGCAACTTTGAAGATGGAGAGAGCCACACTCACTCCAGAGAGCCATATTGCATATTACTGTCATAGTCGATCTACAAGCTCAAAACGTGTTGCAGTGCAGCTTCTAGATCGGCTGTTTTTGATATATTTGAAATGAATTAATTAAAATCCTGAATATTGTTTTGATATTTTTTTATTGGAATCCAATACATTGGACATATACACAATAACATTTTAATACCAGTCAATAAGCTACATACCTGTATATGGACTGAATTAATTAAAGCGGGTCATGTTTGCATGTTTGAAATTGTAACATCTGAAATCAATAATATATCAGTATTCTGATATCAACCTGCAGGCCACATTAAGTGAAGGTGGGGGCCGCATGTGGCCCCCATAATTAAAAATATTATCAAATATAATTTGCGCGACAGATGTATGGATATGACGGTATCGAGTTTCATGTGATGAGCTTAAACTAGTGTATTTAAGAATAAGATGATCAGGTAAATATAATTGTGAAATAATAATAATACCATGATTTTAAAGAATAACTAGTGTATTGTCTGAGTAGCGTGCTAGGCTTGCTTATGTTATGGATATACACTGTTGACTTTTACTACTTTGTCATCAGTAATTCAACAAAAAAACACGCACAAATAAATTACATTAAACAGTGCTGCCGGGCGGGTCTTTGCGCAACCTCTCCGGCATAGAGACACACAGGGACTACATGTCACGCCCCCAAATGAGACAGCGTCCCCACTTCTGGTTTGTTGGCACGGATACTGCAGGCAAGCCCATATAAGTCCATTGAAATTCAACTGTAGTTAGCCTACTTTTAAAATAATATGAAATGAACTGAAGACTATATTGATTTGAATAAAAAATATGTTTCCAAATGTATGAAATGTCTTTGTCAACATATATTGTTTTCTCAATAGAGGATGTATTTCACATTTAATTTACCACTTGAATGAGTTACCCATAATGTTAACGGAGCAGAGGGGAGACAGCAGACAGAGAACCTGTCGCTTATTTTGTGCCCAAGACGTCTGTGGACGTCTTTGGTATTACCGCACGGGCAGAGCCCAAGACGTCTGTGGACGTCTTTGAAAAGAAATCAAAACAATTATTTTTTTTAATACGTGGTGCCAAAGTTTGTGTTTTCGCCATTGAGAATGCATTTGGCGTTTAAATTAAATAACTTTATTAACTAATTTCAAAGTAAAAAGTTCCAGCATGTGTCTCCACAGTCAGCTGAATTATAAAAAATGTGAATGGATTTTCTAGGTGAAAGTGATTTTTGGGCAGTTTTGCGTGGGCTCTCAATGTGTTAAGGGACGTCACTGCCTTTACGAGGCTACGAGCGCCGACTTTGAAGAGTGGAATTCTCAATATACATCCCGATCCCGACTGACTTTGTTATTCATGTCTATATTTTGAACATGGGAAAATAACCCAGCTAAATGGAGGAGTGACATCCTGACATTTTCAACTACCTAGTGAATTCTCCAGATGAGTATTAATAATAGTCTTGCAAGAAGCTGTTTAGATCATTTTCAACAAATACATAGCATATAAAACGAAATACAACATATCTGGGTATTGAAAACCTCAACGGATGCAACCGTGACGTATATACCGTGCGACCACTTTGACGTGAGATTTACAATGCTAGCACTTTTCATAAACTGATGGAGTATATAATATTATAGTACATTGTAGGATGTATATTGAGATGGCAGGTATGTGACATTGAAAAGGACAAATCAAACATATGGGACACTTTATTAGAACACAAAAAAAATCGCTATAGCCTCAGTAATGAACTAGAAAAAGTGCCCTTCCGGGCACAAGTCTCCACCAGTGTGTGTGATGTTTGGCAAAATGTGTAGGAGTAATATATAAACGTGTGTGTGTGTGTGTGTGTGTGTGTGTGTGTGTGAGACGCGGCTTGGCCTGTTGTAGCGCCACCATGAGGCTGATTCGAAAACTGTCAAGTGGCATTTCTTCCTCAGCCTAGTGGGAATATGCATGCACAGTTTCACCGCAATCGGACGCTGCGTTGAGTAGTTGTGGCGATTTGTACAAAACGGGTACAAAGCGGGCTACTCCTGAAAAGTTTAGAAGCCAATCGTAGCCAATGAAGGTGGATTATGAGAAATCAAACAAACCCGTCTTGATCACATGACTATGGAGAACATGTGTACTGATTTGCGTGAAATTTGGATAAAATCTGAAGGAGTAATATTAGAAAATGTGTTTTACATATGTCGGCCTCCTGGTGGCGCTATAAAGAGCAGATGTGAAAAATTCCAGGCAAAGGTTTTTCCTTGGCCTCTAGGGAGTTGGCATACTGTACAAAGTTATCCACAGATCCATGCAGTTAGAGGTAAAAACACTTTTCGGCCAGTTATAGCGCCACCATGAGGCTGAGTTGAAAATGTTCATGTGGCATTTCTTCCTCGGCCTAGTGGGAATGTGCGTGCACAATTTCACGGAAATCACACGATGTGTTCATGATTTGCAGCATTTTGTTTGAAACTGAGCACTCCTGCGAACTTTGGAAGCCAATCTTAGCCAATCAGGATGGAGTCTGAGAAATCTGAAAGACCTGTTTCGTTGAATGGCTCTAGAGAGACTGTGTACCAATTTGTGTAATGTTTGGACAAAATCTGTAGGTGTACTGTCCAAAAACTTGTTTTGCACAAAGCGGCCTCCTGGTGGCGCTATAACAGGCCGTTCTGGGAAATGTGGGGCAGAGGTTCATCGTTGGCATCCAGGGAGTGTGTGTGCAAAGTTTGGCATCGACCTGGTTAACGGTGCCGGAGATTAGCTGGTAACAGACGGACGGAAGGACACACACACACACGGACACACACACACACACACGGACGGAGTGCAAAACATACTCTCTCCCCATGCCTTCGGCCTGGTGGAGACAACCAGTGAAATTAGGGTATTTCATGATGCCTCTCATAGGGATTGCATTGGCAGCTGCAGTACACAGTTGAAACGGACCAGAAGTGGGGCCCTGTCTCATTTGGGGGCGTGAAATTTGTAGTCCCCGTGTGTCTCTGAAAAATTCTGGCCTGGGCCAATGGAGTAACTGAATTACACTGTACAATGGCTCCCCCTAGTGTGCACGCGTCCAGCAGCAGCTGCGCTAGAGTGCGCATGTGCACAACGGTATGAGTGTCGGTGTGACTGTTTGAAGACACTTTAATTAATATACTAAGAAAACTAAAAGGTTTCGTTTGAAAACAGTGTCGTCGTTAAGCAGCTCAACCATGAAACACAGCAGGTATGAACTGATTCACCATGTTTTTACTACATTTATCTTTTATATTATTGATTCATCTTTTAACATGACGAGTATTTCTCTCTGCTTGTTTGTTATGAATGTGTTCCTAAACAAGCTAGTTAATACTTAACCTGACTCCGCCAGATGGGGCAGCAGAGAGTACACTGGGTTCCCCCCTCCTGCTCTCTGCTGCCCCATCTGGCGGAGTAAGGTTAGTTAATACTAGCAGCAGTAATAATATTGTAACTCGCTCCTCCAAAGGGAGCTGGCTCGTTGTCTGCCTGTTCTGCTGAGAGAGAGAGAGAGAGAGAGAGAGTTAGATTGATTGAACATTGTATTCACAGTATGTACATTTCAAACAAATGCACAGGTCAATAATACAAAAACTGCTTATTTAAGGACAAAACAATGAAAAGCACTAAGTAAGACTTGTTTACAATTCATCAGAACATTTAAAGATGTATGAAAAAAGGGGGGGTGAATTTGACTTTTCTTTTTACAGAGGCCAGTTTCGAATGTCAAGTTAGCCCGTAGGTGCTCTTTGAGAGCGGTTTTGTCTAGGGATTCACATTTCTTAATGGCTGTTGGTAGGGCGTTACACATTTTAGTGGCAAAGGAGCGAAATTCCAGCGGCAGTCTATGAAAATGGGAAGGGGTGAGGTGGGTTCCGGGAGGCCAAGTAGTTAGCCTGACCAGTTTGTTTTGGGAAGTCTGTAGCCTTGTTTTAAGGGCCTTTGAGGTGCTACGTGGTACCAAGAGGTGCATGCAGTCTAAAAACCTTGTACGAGGTTTGGGTCTGTTACCCTGTTAGGGTCTTCAAGGTGTTTTTGTTGACCAGTGAGGAGATCCTTTACAGCAGTGGTTCCCAAACTGTGGTGCGCGCACCCCTTGTGGTGCACGAGCGCCTTCTAGGGGGCGCGCGACATGAAAAGGCTAATGGTGGTGCTATAGTTTTATTTTAAATATATTAACATATTATGCCCATATAGGGCAAGTATATACAGAATATGGCCTATGCTGCATATATATGCCATATTCAGGTTCATATATGTGCATATATGTGGATAAATAGGAAATATATGTCTCTTTATAGCTTATTCAATTTATATTTCCATGTAGGGGTGCGTCAGCTAGGTCGGGCACTAACAGGGGGTGCATGGCCAAAAAGGTGTGGGAACCGCTGCTTTACAGGAATCTTGTTCTTTGGTTGACTTTTTTGATTACGTTGGTGGCCATTTTATCACAGGAAAGATGTGCCTCCAGGATGGAACCTATAGTAATTACTACTAATTGCTATTTGATCCAAAGAGAATGCATGCGGTTTTTCCCAGGTGTAATGATAGTTTGTTATCAGCGAGCCAGGTGCAGATTCTACCGAGTGCAGAGCTGAGCTGAAGGCCTTTTCAAGCTGCAGTTTGTCAAAGGTGCAAACGTAGTTTGTAAATGAGCAGCATTTATACTCTGTCCACTGTAATGTTAACACTATACATCTTAGTCAATCTTATGTATTTATGTATTTATGTATTTATGTATTTATTTATTATTTTTTTCGACTTGACTCCTCATGGTGGGAGTTGACTTGTGTCAATGAAATCAACTTTGAAAAGTCGACTTTGATTAATGTCCTATTGTGTTGTGGTGCACACACCATTGTAACAATGGTTAATGTCCTATTGTGTTGTGGTGCACACACCATTGTAACAATGGTTAATGTCCTATTGTGTTGTGGTGCACACACCATTGTAACAATGGTTAATGTCATATTGTGTTGTGCACACACCCGAAATAACACACACCATTGAAATGTAACCCTAACCACAACACACACCATTGTAACAAATCTTATCACGGTATTGGTTTGTTGTTCCTCACCACACTCCTTGAAACCAAAGTGTTTCCAAATAGATTCATTGGTTGTACTTGTATTGAGCATTTTTTTTATAGGGGGATATATGTGACCATACCATTAACAACCAATAGGCCTATAAGGCAAGATTTTCAAATTTTAATTATTTCATTTCAAATTAGGGGGTTTTAATGATTCTGAATCCAATCCATGCACAAAAAACACTCCATGAGTCCATGGGCTAAAAACGGTCATAGCCACTTGCCCAAATGTGCCCAAAATGCGCTGACCTGACCTTATCACATTTGTGATGACGGCTATGGCCGTTTTTAGCCCAAGGAGTGTTTTTTCGTGCAAAATGAATGCTTGGAATGGATTCAGTATCATGAAACCCCCGACATCTTTTCCGTATGGTCACATATGATATGATATGATATGATATGATATGATATGAACTTTATTTGTATAGCGCTTTTCAAAACATAGTTCCAAAGTGCTGCACAGAGCAAGATTACAACAGCAAAAAACACACAATAACAACATGATAATGGCACACAAAACAAGGATGTATGTACAACTGGCTATTAAATAGTTAAAAAACACTCAGTATAGAGGTGGGTTTTCAGGCGTGACTTGAATAACGGGACGGATGGTGCTACCCTAATGTGCACTGGCAGTGCGTTCCACATTCTGGGTGCCCGAGCGGCAAAAGCCCGGTCACCCCGGGTAACTAAGTTAGTGCGAGGGACAGCCAGAAGGGCCTTATCCGAGGATCTGAGGGTGCGCCCGGATTCAGGGAGGGATAGCATATCCCGGATGTAACTAGGGGCTAACCCATTTAGGGCTTTGAACGTGATGAGTAGGATCTTGAAGTCACATCTGGCGCTCACCGGCAGCCAGTGCAGATCTGCTAGTATTGGTGTTATATGGTCCCGTTTCTTTGTATTTGTCAGTAGTCGAGCAGCAGAGTTTTGTATTAATTGTAAACGGGATGTGATTTTCTTCGGAAGGCCAGAGTAGATGGAATTGCAATAGTCAAGACGAGATGATATGAGAGCGTGAATAACAGTTTCGAGATCCGGGGCTGAGAGGAATGGCTTGATTTTGGATATGTTCCTTAACCGGAAGTAGCAGGATTGGACGACTGTTGTTACCTGTTTTTTGAACAAGAGGTCTGAGTCGAAAATCACCCCCAGGTTACGGGCTGCAGGAGTGATATTAGTGGAGAGGGAACCAAGTTGTGCGTGTAGTGGAAGGGTTAAACTAGGGGGGCCGAATAATATAATCTCTGTTTTTGACTGATTTAGTTGGAGAAAGTTCTGTGTCATCCAGTCTTTGATGTCTGATAGGCAGGCCAGTATGCGTGACATATTTCCTGGACCTGGTTTTAATGGCATATAGAGCTGGGTGTCGTCCGCGTAGCAGTGGAAATGAATATCATGGGTGCGAATTATGTTACCGATGGGAAGCATATATAAACTGAAAAGTAGTGGCCCTAGGATAGATCCCTGTGGGACCCCACACGTGAAAGGGGCTCGAGAGGAGGAAGCCTCACCAATGGTGACGGAGACACTCCTACCTGTGAGGTAAGACCTCAGCCAGTCCAGTGCCACCTCATTGATCCCCACCCAGTGTTCTAGTCTATCAATTAAAATTGAGTGGTCTACGGTGTCAAAGGCGGAGCTTAAGTCCAGAAGGAATAAAACAGAGCAGTCCCCAGAGTCGGCGGCGAGGAGCAGGTCGTTAGTGACCTTTAAAAGTGTTGTTTCAGTACTATGGAGGGTGCGGAAGCCAGATTGAAATTTCTCAAAGACACTGTTAAAATTCAAGTAGGAAATTAATTGATTGGAAACTACTTTCTCTAAAACCTTGGATAAAAAAGAAAGTTTAGAAATGGGTCTAAAATGGTTTAAAATGAGGGGGTCAAGGGAAGGCTTTTTCAGTATGGGCTGTACCAGGGCACTTTTAAGGGACTTTGGGAAAACGCCAGTGGCTAGGGAGCTGTTTAGAATCTCTAGGATGGAGGGACCAACTGTGTCCAGGACCTCTTTCAGGAAAGAGGTGGGGATGGAATCTAGTGAGCATGAGGATGATTTCATGTGTGATATTGTCTCTAGGAGTGTTGTTAGTGAAATTGGTTGAAATGAGGTGAGGTGTGAAGGAAGTGGTGGACAATTATCTGGGGCTCTGTGTACTGGAGGGAGATTTTGTCTTATATGTTGCACCTTGTTAATAAAAAAAATGGAGGAATTCCTCACACTTTTCAGGGGAAGCCTCCAGAGGCTCACTGGGCATAGGGCTAATAACTGAGTCAATCGCTTTGAATAGTATTTTGGAATTATGGGAGTGTGAGGTGATGAGTTTGGAGAAATAACTACTTCTCGCATCCTTCACTGCGGATTGATAGCTGAGCATCAGTTCCCTGAGATGGTCTAGGGTGGAGGTGAGTCTGTATTTCTTCCAATTTCTTTCGGCCTTCCTGCATTGTCTCTTGATATCCCTGGTGTGGTCATTTAGCCAGAGCATGGCTTTAGGCTTGGAGTACTTTGTTTTTAAAGGTGCAATGGAGTCGAGGATAAGGGAGCATGTGCTGTTAAAATCTTCGACTAGATCATCAACCGATCGTGGTGGGAGCAAAGTGGAGTTGGCTGGGGTGGCTGGGAAAGCCTGACGGAAATGATGACTGGAGTTTGAGTTAAAAGTCCGGGACCGGGAGGATGTACGTGGCAGGAGGTCCGGAGGAGGGAGCATAGTGTGAAAGAAAACAGCTTTGTGGTCAGAGGGAGGGAATTCTAAAATATCTAATTTGACCAGAGAAACACCATGAGTGAGCACCAAATCGAGGGTGTGTCCTAATTTATGGGTGGGACCATTAACATGCTGTGTCAGGTTAAAAGCTTCATAAAGGTCAATAAAATCAGTTACAAAAGTGGAGGAAGGGCAGCAGACGTGGGTATTGTAGTCCCCCGTCAAGATTACTCTACCGTGCTTGGCCATAATAATTGAGAGAAACTCAGAAAATTCCTCTAGGAATCCGGTCATACGTTTTGGGGGCCTGTAAATTAAGGCACATAGAATAGGGGTCTTACCATATAAACCCTTATGAAAGAAATTGCTCAATACCGACAGCTGTTCAGCAAGTGGATTCATTAATTTATGTAAGTATATAGGCAATATTTTAGGCCAATCAAAACAACCCTGTAACACATTTCCCTCTCCACACCCCCGGTTGCCGGACTAGGTCTAGGTCTGCAGTTATTAAAGTCCTTCCTTATTCACTTGATTTCAGACCGGAGTCCAGACTGCAGGTGAAGATGAACTCTCCAGACTCAGCCAGGGACGTTTCTATTAAACAGGAACCTGAAGACATTTCTATTAAACAGGAAGCTGAAGACCACCCACATCTCAGTAAGTTGCATGTGCTCTTCCTTCCATTAACCCATTAAGAACATAGGTATTTTTGAAAAAAATACATATGTTTCTGTCAGTGGTTCTCAGACTTTTCCATGTCACGGAGCTACAAAATTACATGTATTTGGCCGCTGACCCCTATCTGAAAACATTTTGTGTGAGCCTCAGAGCTTGTAGATCGGCTATTTTCAAATAGCCAATGTGTATGATTAAAGTGGTTAATCACCTGTTGTAAACAATATCCATGCCACCTGTTACAATAGAAACGTTGGCCATGTGCCAGTGATATGGGACAAATGAAAGAATGAATAACCGTGGGCGCATCCATGTGCACATCGCGTGCACGTCAGAAAAAATTAAATAACGTAACTTTACGTCTTGGCACAGGGGGTTTTACTGCTTAAGACGTAACCAAACGTTCTTGGCACAGATTGGGTTAACTCATTGAATGCCAGATTTATTTCAACCCCTGTTCTCCACTTGCCACGTTGCCAGCCTTTTCCGTTATATCTGACCTATTCAAGACACGTTGCATTTATCGTCTGAAAAGAGCTCACTGAAAAAAACTGTAAAATCACCCATGGGTGCTCTTAGACAGTGACAGTGCTCTTATCAGCGCACCATAGGACTAGGTTTGAGGTCACGTATCGGCCTGAAAATCTAGTATGTAGTTTTCTGACTGTCTGGTCATTTAGGCCAAGGTTGTAACAAAACTAACACATTTATTTTGAACCATACCTGTGTTTCTTTGGCAGGATGTGACAGAAGAAGTTTCTGATGACGATTCATCATTAGAAACTTCATCTACTGTCAATATCTCTTCATGCAAGAGGTATCTCAGCCTTGACGATGGACATGGGAAGTCCATTAAAGTGGAGTTCAAAGAACTTATGAGAGAATGCAGACTGCAGCACACCTGGGCCAGAACTATACATACTTTCCAGGTATCCTCACACCATTATTATATCATACTATTGTACTCATAGCGCAGTGCACTCTTTTAAATTATTGGTGATTGTTTCCGTCAGGTGGGAGACTATGTTTTCACTTCTGTCCATCCAGTCAGTCATTCTGTGAGCAGCTTATCACTGCAAGGTTGTTGGACCAATCGGTTTGAAACTTTGCATGCATTCTCTCAGTAGGACAAGGAAGAACCTATGCCCCAAATCTTTCTAATCTGTGCTATAATAAGGCACTTTGGGCACTATTTTCGTGTGTTAGGCTGCACAACAGTGCCACTTGGTGGTGAACAATCGCTACAACGCTATTTCCGTGCTCGGACACAGCCAGGGACACAGGGACCCCTTATCCCTAAACCTATTTGCCTTTTTTTTGGTGCAACCACTATACACAGCTATGTGGTCTGTCTGTCTGTCTGTCTGTCTGTCTGTCTGTCCAAGCATGAAAATAGCTTGGTTGGTCATTTCTCCACTGTTTTGGACGTGGGGCGGCTCGCCGTAACCGGGCCAGCCCCCTGGCCGCATTCCTGGGGGTCTTGATGTTCCAGGGACACCCGGCGACCCTCACACAGTAACTGATATTTCTCGACCGTTTCGGACGCGGGGCGGCTCGCCGGAACCGGGCCAGCCCCCTGGGCACATACTAGAGCCCAGCACGGGCCTAAAATATAGGCCCTGGCCCGACCCGGGCCCGTGGAGTTAAGGCCCGGCCCTAAGCCCGTTGGTAAAGCCCAGAAACGGCCAGAGCCCGGCCCGAAGCCCGACATATTTTTATTTATTATTTCTAGCATGCGCGCCGCCGTGGTCGCTCTATTGGTGCACGGACGCAGTAGCAGCAGCCACTCGGCACTCTGATAAACCCACATTAAGAACAAGAAGTCATAACAGACATCACACTAAAAAGTATCCTACTTAATTATAGTTTTATGTGAGCTTGTAGATCGGCTATCGCGGACTCACGCTGCATTATAAAACCCAGACCCACAATAATAAGAACACTTACGTTTTGTATCTGCACTGTACAAATCCAACTTTGTTTAGTGTGGTAATAATGCTCCCGCTGTATTTAAATTGTTTTTATTGCGGACTGCGGATCTCCTAAAACGTCAGTTCTGTCAGAGGAGAGCCTAGAGCGGTAGCCTACTCGGTGTGTGTGTTTGTGTGTGCGTGTGTGTTTGTGTGTGTGTGTGTGTGTGCGTGTGTGAGAGAATGTAAAACGTTGTTTCAAAGTCTTTATAGTTTTTACCAGATTTGAGTGTGCTTGTGTGTGTGTGTGGGGGGGGGGGGGGGGGGGTTATTGTCACGTCACTATGGAGCAGACAGCAGCATGCTGCCGCGCTGCTGAAGCAAGTCCAGTCTGGGTGAAATTCACATCGGAAAATTAATATAACGGCCCACGGCCCGTTGGTCAGGGACAGAGACGGCCCGGGCCCCGTCGGGTCCCGACGGGCTTGCAGGTCTCTAGCACATACCTCATGGACTGGATTTTCCGGGGACCACAGGGACCCCCCGGGGACCCCCATAAGGTAACTGTCATTTCTCGACCGTTTCGGACGAGGGGCGGCTCGCCGGAACCGGGCCTGCCCCCTGGCCGCATTCCTGGGGCCCTGGATGTTCCAGGGACCCCCGTGGGCCCCCACACGGTAACTCTGTCATTTCTCGACCGTTTCGGACGTGGGGCGGCTCGCCGGAACAGGGCCTGCCCTCTGGGCACGTTCCTGGTGGTCTGAATGTTCCGGGGACCCCCTGGGGACACTGTTAGGTTGTACAGTCAACATTATTGTCCCCTGGATTCCTTGGATGATGACGACTACTATCGTGTTTTTTTTTGTTTGTTTTTTTTCAAACACACTTTGCTGCTACTCCTAGCGACACACATAGGTACATATTTTCGCTGTGGTCATGTGATCATGATTTTGTGCGCAGGTCAGGTTTTTAGATTGCATTCCAACTGGATATGAACTGCATTCCAAAATGCCTGGGCTGACGGACACCTGTGCTCAGAGGAACTCTCTTTTCTAGTTACATTTTACATTATTCTATATGCTGGTGCCCTTTTCACTTAGAGCACTTAGAGCATGAACACATATAATATAAATAATTAAAATTAAACGTCCTTTGTGGAATGAACTTCTTTTTCTACCAGTTAAACTCTTTCTGTATAGAGGAAAGGGCACACTCTCACACACTGCCCTCTTCACTTTTAATTACAAAAATAAATACACAAATAATAATAATAAAACTGACACAATTTCTGACCACTGATACTGATCCAATCAGGGTTCAGAGATTGAGACGATAGTGTACGTGCTGGGAAACAGCCGTGCCCAGACCTGGAAGCACGTGTACACGGCGGTGACCAGGGGACAGAAGCGGGTGTACGTGGTAGCCGAGGAAGAGGCCATCATGTCGGCCATCAAGAGGCGGGAGACCCCACGCAACACACGGCTGAGTGGTCTGGTTAAAGTCTGTCTGTCCAAATCCAGTGCCAACAGGGCAGACGCCCCCAGTCCACCAGCTAAACCCCACAGAGCGGACCCGGGTTTCATCCACGTCCCGTCCACCACTCTGTCCTCACAGACCACCTCTCTGTCCTCACAGACCACCTCTCTGTCCTCACAGACCACCTCTCTGTCCTCACAGACCACCTCTCTGTCCTCACATACCACCTCTCTGTCCTCACATACCACCTCTCTGTCCTCACAGACCACCTCTCTGTCCTCACAGACCACCTCTCTGTCCTCACATACCACTGGCATGTCTAACTCTCTGTCCTCACAGACCACTGGCATGTCCACCTCTCTGTCCTCAGAGAGCACCAGCATGTCCACCTCTCTGTCCTCAGAGAGCACCAGCATGTCCACCTCTGTGATGGATGACATGGTTTTCGCGCAGGCATACTCCTGGTCGCCCATGAGCAACTCTCCACATTGCCGCAGCAACAAGAGGTCTCTCTCTCGCTCGCGCTCTCTCTATCTCACTCAGTCAGTCAGTCAGTCGACACACACACACACACACACACACACACACACACACACACACACACACACACACACACACACACACACACACACACACACACACACACACACACACACACACACACACACACACACACACACACACACACAATCTAGGATGACCACCTCCAAACAAGCCCAATGAGGGACAGCTGATCCTGGTTTTGTGCGTGTGCGTGCGTGCGTGCGTGTAAAGAACTAGCTTATGCATATAAAGAACTAGCTTATGTTACCCGGCCCCCCAGAATAGGCATGCTGGGGATCATGTGGTTAATGCTATTCATAATTATGTAAAGATGTTTTTGTATTTCTCAAATACACTTTCATGTCATTCCATATTGCTGGAAAACTGTGTAAAACTGATCTTCATTAACCACTTGAACCCTATTATACTTTGTTTGACCGGAGTCCCCCAGGGGTCTATTCTAGGCAAACTATGTTTCCCCTATACACCAGATCTCTCTGTCACAGAATGTAAATAAGTAAATATATTGGGGATACTAGAATAGGATATTAGAGTGCATTTGGTTACTTACATTTGAATCAAAATCAATCATACAATGGGGGACTTTTGTCACTTGTGCACCCATCAGTTAATCAATATAGACATCTAAGCCAAAACGCAATTGTTGAGGCAAATTCTGGTCACCTCACTTTAAAAATGACCACTCACATCATCACACACATTAATGTCTTTAATAACTTGAATTGCATGACTTGCAACAATAATAAGAATTATTATTAATGTATTAATAAATTAACACGGGGACATCTGTTGTACAATATTCCACTGGCGTAGCTTGAAGTTAACCCTTAAAAACCCAATCCAGTGAAAATAACCTCCCTGGCCAACATCTCCCTCTACACTACAGGCATGACTCAATAGTAACTATATAACACATGAAAAGAGAGGAAGGATAGTGGCTTTTGGTCAGTTCTTATTTTCTTTTTTTTCTGGCGGGATGCACACGCAGATTAGACACACCAACGGACCGACATGTGGAAACAACAGTGCGCTTCTCCGTGCTTGTGGTTAGGGTTATGTTATGGTTTGAAGTAGGTTGTCGGTCTAATGACAGTCGGACCAATAGTATGTCTAAACTAATGTCTGTACCCGCACCTGAAGCCTTTTCATTTTGGAGTGCTGTGTCATTAATTGATTGATTGATTGATTTTCTGCACGTGCAGGAAGAGACCGGGAGCAGACGAGACAGGAACAGGGCGAGCAGAGAGAACCAGAAGGGACACTACAGGTGACGGAGGGAGCACCAGAGAGAGAGAAGAACAAGAGGAAGAGGAAGAATAAGTGGCAGGAGATAAAGAAAAAGAGAAATAAAAGAACAAAAGAAAATGAATAGAAAACTTAGGAAGTCATGGATGCTGTGATGGAGCAGGAGTTTTGGTCAGTATATTATACTGACCAAGTCATTAACAGTGTGTATACCTAAAACAAAAAATACCGTAGCTTATCTACACATAGGATATCCAAAACCATTACTTGGGTTTAAAAAAGAACATGTGTTCCAATGTGGTTATTTAGTCACAAGCTCTTGTTAATATTTGTCTTTGGTTCATGAGAAATGTGTCCTTTTCGGTTTAATTACCTCCCAGACAGTAAGGGCAACGGCCATGTTTTAAACTAGCCTAAGTAATCTGTCTTCCTCAGTGCTGTCAACTTGAAGTGAGGTAAAATACCAAATAAATGACCTGAAGGTGTGTGCTGTCATCAACTTGAAAGCAACAATGATGTCTCTATATTTGAAGGTGCCAGGAAAGGACAATTACTTGAAGGAATAAAGAGAAAGTAACATTCCCATTAGAACCAGTAAGACGCCTGAGGGCGAGAAGCAACCTCGCCCATATATGGAGTGTGTCTTGTGTGTACAGGGTTTGGTGAGCAGGACAGGTCAGCTCCATATATGGAGATCTAAGGGTGGCAGCGGGGGCACTGTCATGATTGTACAGGGTTTGATGAGGGCCCAGGTAGGGCCGGACCTTAATTTTCGGGCCTGTTGAGAACTCTAGTTTTCGCCGGGCGCGGCTGCACAAATAACTTTGGGGCAGGCCCGTCTAGAGGACGGGCCTGCCCTTTTGACTGACAGGTATCAGTCAAAAGGGAGACATCGAAGAGGAAGGATGGATGGGGAAGGATCAACATATGGAATGTCGGAACAGTTCAGCTCCATATATGGAGATCCAAGGGTTTGAGGTCAGATGTAGAGTTGCTGGCTGGCTCCATATATGCAGATCTAGGTGACGGCCATATATGGTGGCGTGACGTTTCACGAGGCGTGATGTCACGACCCATGATGGAGGCGTGACTGACGGTTCATAGTAATCTGTGATATACGGTCCCATTACAAAACATTATTGTAACCACTTCACCCTGTACACATTTCGGCCATTTTAAAATAGCCGATCTACAAGCTCACAATGCATCACTTGATAGCTTGCTATATTCAAAATATTTGTACACATTTGAATGTGTACACAATGGCGTTTTTAATTTGTCTAGACAAGACAAACATTAAACCTGTGTATAGGGAGGGGCACAATAAACAATTATTATTGACGGCAAATAGGCTATGAAATGAAATTGCGCATTTCCCGTCAGTGTGTCACGCCTCCATATATGGTCACACATTGTGAGATCATTCCTCCATATATGGTCACACCTTGTGACATCCCACCTCCATTTATGGTCACGCCTCATGACACGTCACGCCACCATATATGGCCATCTCCATATATGAAGATCACGATACTGACCTCAACTAACCCTGGATAACCATACATGGAGAAGACTGGATCATCACCTAGATCTGCATATATGGAGCCAGCCAGCAACTCTATATCTGACCTCAAATCCTTAGAACTCCATATATGGAGTTTACCTGTTTTGACATTACATATGTTGATCCCTCCCCACCTGTCCTTCCTGTTCTGACATTCCATATGTTGATCTGACCTCATCAAACCCTGTAGGCTATACACTCAAGATACGCTCCATATATGGCCAGTACATAATTCATTCTATATGTTGATCTGACCCCGCATGCCAAAGCGCTAGCGCTCACCCAGCAGTCTGCCGTCACTCAGGCGGATGTGTGCAAGCGACCTCAGGGCGTCTTGTGTGTGTGTGTGTGTGTGTGTGTGTGTGTGTGTGTGTGTGTGTGTGTGTGTGTGTGTATCCTCTTCCTTCATTGAGTCCTTTTTATAGGCATGCTAGGGTTAATGTGTTTTGTGAGTGAAAGATAATTATTTTTTCCTCTATGACATGTTCTATTAAAAAAAACAGTTTTTGTCTTTTTCATTCTGTGGTTCTATAGTTTTGTGTCTTTGAATGCTGATAACTGCAACTAAGCTACCACTTGGGAAGGGCTATGATGTTGAAATAGTATCTAGGCGGGATACCTTTTCAACGAATGTTGAATGTGTCCCATTACTAGTAAAAATTCTGGCCTGGGCCAATGGAGTAGTATTACACTGTACCATGGCTCCCCCCAGTGGTCGTCTATGGTACGTGCACCGTGCACGCTTCCAGCAGCAGCAGCGCTAGACTGCGCATGTGCAAGACGCTATGAGTGTTGGACTGTTGGTATGACTGTATTTTAATTATTATACAAAGAAAACTAAAAGGTTTCGTTTGAAAACAGTTTCGTCGTTAAGCAGCTCAACCCTGAAACACAGCAGGTAAAATGAACTGATTCTCCATGTTTTTACTACATTTAACTTTTATATAATTGACTCATCTTTTAACATGGAACAACATGACGAGTATTTCTCTCATATACCTATGCTTGTTTGTTATAAACGTGATGCTAAACAAGCAGTAGCTAGTTAATACTAGCAGCAGTAATAATATTGTAACTCGCTCCTCCAAAGGGAGCTAGCTCTCTAGCCGCAATTTGCAACTCTAGATTTTTTTTTTATAATGGGATGAATCTAGAGTTGCAATACCCTCCATTGACTCCCCACTCATTATTTTGCGTTTGCGATCTGCTTGTCTTAAACAACGTTAAACTCACCAACATTGCAGCTGTAGTCCAAGCTTGAATTATTCTCTTTCAATCTGCAAAGCTTGTTTTTCATAAAAATCCCCCGTAGACATGTTATGAGCTACTTTCTGTCAAGAAATTCTGTGCAAGTGATTATTTTTCTAAGTGCTGGAGTTTGGAAGCGCTCGTCGTAAGTCACTGAACGTCCCTGCATGCATCTGTTTCTCATTTGCACATAATGCAGGAGGCAGCAGCGCGACCCCTTAATACAAACGAGCGCTTCCAAACTCCAACATTTCTTCTTCTTGACAGAAAGTAGCTCATAACATGTCTACGGGGGATTTTTATGAAAAACAAGCTTTGCAGATTGAAAGAGAATAATTCAAGCTTGGACTACAGCTGCAATGTTGGTGAGTTTAACGTTGTTTAAGACAAGCAGATCGCAAACGCAAAATGATGAGTGGGGAGTCAATGGAGGGTATTGCAACTCTAGATTCATCCCATTATAAAAAAAATCTAGAGTTGCAAATTGCGGCTACTAGCTCGTTGTCTGCCTGAGAGAATGGGTAGGCTACATTTCAAACAAATGCACAGGTCAATAATACAAAAACTGCTTATTTGAGGACAAAACAATGAAAAGCACTAAGTAAGACTTGTTTACAATTCATCAGAACATTTAAAGACGTATAGAAAAAAAAAGGAAATCATTAAATGAAGGGAAAATTTTTGGAAAAAGCATGTATGAAAAAATAAATCACACCTGTGTGAAGTGAGTGGTGCAACTCCGTGTGGGGGTCCCCGGGGTGGGGTGAGTTCCAGACCCACAGGAACGCACCCAGGGTGCCAGCCCGATTCCGGCGAGCCGCCCCACGTCCGAAACGGTTGAAAATTGACAGTTACCGTGTGGGGGTCCCTGTACTGTACTGTACTGTACTGGCACACCCGCCCCACCATACCGGTATATACAGTTAATATGTGCGTGTGTGTTTGTGTGTGTGTTAGGTTGCGCACTGGTGGTGAAAAACAACCATGCTATTTTCGTGCTCAGACGCACCCACCCAGCCAGGCACCCACCCACACACATAGCTCCGTAAGGGAGTGGTTGCACCACTCAAAAAAGGGGGGGGGGGGGGGGGGTGACTTTGCAACCACTCCAAGGAACAGCAATGTCTGTGACTATGTGACTATGTGTGTGACTATGTTTGTGTGTGACTCATGTGTGACTCATGAGTACCAGTAGGGGCGCTGTTGTGCCAGAAACAGAGACAGAGAGATTAGATGCACTGTTGCCTGCTAATGAGAGAGAGAGAGAGAGAGATTTGCACCACTCAGTTCACACGGGTGTGATTTTTTTCATACAGAGGCCAGTTTCGAATAGCAGCCGCCCGTAGGTGCTCTTTGAGAGCGGTTTTGTCTAGGGATTAACATTTCTTAATGGCTGTTGGTAGGGCGTTACCCATTTTAGTGGCAAAGGAGCGAAATTCATTTAATGAGGTGCTGTGGAGTGCATGCATAGTCAAAGAAACCTTGTACGAGGTTAGGGTCTGTTACCCTGTTAGGGTCTTCAAGGTGTTTCTGTTGACCAGTGAGGAGATCCTTTACACTTTACAGGAATCTTGTTCTTTGGTTAACTTTTTTTGGTCTTGTTGACCAAAGGGTGGCTCTCTTTCCATCATATGGGCTAGATCTGAACTAAACATCTCACTGATCTTTTTAGGGAGCAGCAAAAAGAGGGTGTTCATAACAAAACACAAGACAAAACAAAGAGCATCATTGTGAAATGGAATGCTTAAAAAAAAAAGGTCTTGAATTGAGTAGCCCTTAGATCTCTCTCCTCACCGAGGTCTGGCTATGTGATCAAATATGATCTCCTATCCCTAGTTGTTACAATTTACTCTCACAGAAATGGTTGCACTGTACGCTCCCTGCTGCTTGTACTGAGGCAGAACATTAAAACACATTGGTTACTTTCACCTTATACACTTTACACCATTGTTCCTTGTGTAAAGTTCAGTGTGATTTCTTCCCTAATGCATGAATCCACATTCACATGCTGGAGAGTTGGGCTAACACCACTAGTAGTCAGGCAGCCAACAGGCGTCTCTTGTTTAAAGTGGAAAAGTTGGTATATAGTGTTTTTATTTTATATATATTTGTTGGCCTACAATATTGTCTATATACATACTTTCATGAATCCACTTGCTGACTGGCTGTCAGTATTGAGCAATTTTTTATAGGGGGATATACAGGTATGTGACCTTTTGATACAGAGACAGTCATGACTAACTGTTCAGGAGAGGAGAAAAACTGATTTATTTATTTATTTTATCCAAAATTAGTTAATAGCACAGGCAGACTCACATACTAGAGCATGTCTGAAATAAATGTCAGAGCTAAATGCTTAAACATGTAGCTAGGTGTAATGTTAGTCCACAGAAGTGAACCTTTCAAGCCTGTTTTCTCAACTCGCTGTTTCTCTGCAAGACATTACTCTATAAGTCGGTGAAAACTGGTGGGTCAAACTGAACAACCAATATGTCAATTTGAAGATATGATTCCCTGCTTTCACATGCCATGAAAAAACTAAATTGTTTTTTTTCAATGACTTAGCCTCGGTCAGAAGCGGTCACATATGTGACCATACCATTAACAACCTATATAAGGCAAGATTGTAAAAGTGTCATTATTTCATTTCAAACTAGGGGGCTTTAATTATTCTGAATCCATTCCATGCACAAAAAACACTCCATGGGCTAAAAACGACCATAGCCACTTGCCCAAATGTGCCCAAAATGTGCTGACCTGACCTTATCACATTTGTGATGACGGCTATGGCTACGGCTATGTTTTTTTGTGCAAAACTAATGCTTGGAATTCAGTATCATGAAAACCCCCTAGTTTGACATGTCACATGCCGTATATAGGTAATGGTATGGTCACATATAATTTAATCCCTTATAAAATAAATTGCTCAATACCGACAGCCGGTCAGCAAGTGGATTCATTAATTTATGTAAGTATATAGACAATATTTTAGGCCAATCAAAACAACTATGTAACAAATTTCCCTCTCCACACCCCTGGCTGCCGGACTATAGGTCTGCAGTTATTAAAGTCCTTCCTTATTCACTTGATTTCAGACCGGAGTCCAGACTGCAGGTGAAGATGAACTCTCCAGACTCAGCCAGGGACGTTTCTATTAAACAGGAACCTGAAGACATTTCTATGAAACAGGAAGCTGAAGACATTTCTATGAAACAGGAAGCTGAAGACATTTCTATTAAACAGGAAGCTGAAGACATTTCTATGAAACAGGAAGCTGAAGACGTTTCTATTAAACAGGAAGCTGAAGACATTTCTATTAAACAGGAAGCTGAAGACCACCCACACCTCGGTAAGTTCCATGTACTCTTCCTTTGTGCCAGGGAAACAAATACATCTTCAATAAGATAAATAAATGTTCAGAATGTACAGCTTGGTAGGATGCAGATAACCAACACACCAACATAGAATCAACAGCTTGGTAGGCTGCAGATAACCAACACACCAACATATAATCTACAGCTTGGTAGGCTGCAGATAACCAACACACCAACATATAATCTACAGCTTGGTAGGCTGCAGATAACCAACACACCAACATATAATCTACAGCTTGGTAGGCTGCAGATAACCAACACACCAACATATAATCTACAGTTTGGTAGGCTGCAGATAACCAACACACCAACATATAATCTACAGCTTGGTAGGCTGCAGATAACCAACACACCAACATATAATCTACAGTTTGGTAGGCTGCAGATAACCAACACACCAACATCTAATCTACAGCTTGGTAGGCTGCAGATAACCAACACACCAACATATAATCTACAGTTTGGTAGGCTGCAGATAACCAACACACCAACATCTAATCTACAGCTTGGTAGGCTGCAGATAACCAACACACCAACATAGCCAATGCAAAAGGTATGCTTTTCAACAACAGATAAATATTGGATACTAATCGGTTAATATCAGTTTTATTTGCCAATACTGATATTGACCGAAGGTGCATCACTAGTTTATTGCCATGATATATATATATATTTTCCCGACCGTCACCAGGATTTTCCAAACAGCGGTGAAAAGTTGACTGTCTGGTATTGCGACCGAAGATCAGAGTTACACTTCTTAAACCAACCCATTTGTAAATCCGTCAAGATTTGAGAGAGTTATGACTATTTTTGTTTGAGCTGCCATAGAACATGTACTGTAGCCCCTCAGCAAGATGGCCGCCAGGTGAACTACGTTCCTTGAGCCATCTAACCTTTATATATGTCTATGTGTTAGACGGCCCACCGCGGTCCCGTCGCTAGTCGCGGTAGAATTAATCATACCTCCCGTTGTTGTTGATCGCCTCTAGAGTGTTTTGGCTACATCTAGGTGCTTCAGCCACATCCGGGATAACATCCGGTCATCGCTAAATGTGCTCCGCTGCTATAAATCGCTCCGGTGCTATGATTAAATGGATTAAATAACCCTGGGCGTTCGGGGTGTTAACTATGAAACCTTGCGTTTTTTTTTGTCACGTCGCATCACTCACAATCCCTGAATCTCAAGATTCCAGGTTCTTATAGACTGTTTCCATGATATGCTTGCTCACTCTAAAGGAGTTTAGCTTGCGTAGTAGGTGGAGGCGTTGGTTACAAGTTTAAAAAATCTGGTCAGTATTTTCACTGAAATTGAGTTTCCTGTTTTCCATATGTTAAAGTTTGCAAAAGTTCCAAAGTCATTTCTGAAAAAAAGACATAGGCCTAAGCCTTTTTTAATCATAATTTCCTTGTTAATATAACACCATTTAGGTCAACAATATAACATTATGTTGTGATATAATATTATAACGGCGCAGTGGTTAGGCTACTTAGGCCAGTCAATGTTCTTCTAAGGTTGTGTGGTTTTTCGGTATTTATGGTTGATACGGTTTTGTATAGTCTTCATGGTCTCGGTGGCTAAACCGGCCAAACTGGTCAAACCGCACACACACACTCCCGCAAAACCAGGATCACCTGTCCCTCATTGGGCTTGTTTGGAGGTGTGTGTGTGTGTGTGTGTGTGTGTGTGTGTGTGTGTGTGTGTGTGTGTGTGTGTGTGTGTGTGTGTGTGTCTACAGATGCACTAGAGGGGTCTACAGATGCGCTAGAGGGGTCTACAGATGCAGTAGATTGGTCTGCAGATCATGTCAGTGGTCTACACCACTGTAGTGCATCCGTAGACCACTGCACTATACCACTGTAGTGCATCTGTAGGCTACTGTTGTGAACTGTAGACCCCTCTATTGCATCTGTAGTGCATCTGTAGACCACTCTCGTCCATATGTAGACCACTGTACTATATCTATAGACAACTGTAGTGCATCTGTATATTGCTGTACTGTGCCTTTGCAGCGACTGCATCCCACTGGGGCAAGCTGTTCCAGACCCTCGACCCTCCCAGGCTGTGATAGATCTTGTCCCTAGCCTCCTACACACCAGAGCTGCCCAGTCGATGGATATAGTATATAGCCAATCTGTATTAAAGTTAGCGACATCTGAGCCTGGCAGTCCATGATCTTCCTTGTTTCCATTTCAATTGCATTTTAACCTGTACAGCACTTTGGGTGACCTTGTCATTTTTTTTTTTTTCACTTAATTTTTATTGATGAAAAGACAGACAACAAAACAAAAACCAAAAGACAAGACGGGAAAAAAAGAACAAAAAGAGGAAGACAAAAACAAAAGACAAAGACACAGTTCCTCAGTAATGTCCATCCAATGTTCTTTCGTTGGTGGGTCCTGTTGGTACCAGCGTCGTGTGATCGCTTTCTTACTTGTTGCTAAGAGGATCAGACCTTGTCATTTTGAATGTGCTTTATACATTTTGTGTTGAGTTGAGATGCAGTACAGTGGTCTATAGATACAGTACAGTGGTCTCATACAGAAGGGGTACCCCAGGAGGGGTACTAAAGTTTCCTGGTAGTTGTTTGCTGTTTCTGTCCTGAAATAGAGTCAAGATGTGCTTTAATCTGAATAATAACCATTTCAATGAATTCCTTGGGTCCAAAATATTTAGAAAAATGTGGTAATTTGTCTCTGAATGTTGTTTACTTCAAGAGTTATAGCATTTTCTGGTTTCGTTTGGGGGTAGCTGTAAGAAAGGGTTGACATGAACCCATGGGACATTATTTGACCTGGGCAACAAGAAGGCATCTTAACTAGACACCATAAGGGTCCTAAAGAACATGTGGTAGAAAAATAATACACTTCAAACTGTGGTATCTGGAAACACAACTCATATTAATATAGCTTCAATAACTGTTTAGTATAGTGTGACATTATATTGTCTCTCAGCTGGGCAAACATGACACAGCAGGCTAGGAATCTCAGAATAGCCAGTGGCCATTAACTTGATGACCACAAACAAATGGTAGGGGTTGTTTGCCGTACATGTTAGGACAATACTGTGCCTCCTAGCAGCACTGTTCTTCCTGTGAGTCTGTGACTTGACCATTACCGTATATGGGCACAGACATGTTGACCACTTTAGACTTCAGGGGGATGGGAAACTTGAGACCACCTTTGCATCTGTTGTCTTTGTTGTCTTGCTGTATAAAGCCTACTGAAATGTTTAACAGTTAGTCAGTAGTCTCCGGACGCCGTGAGGCTGATGGATGTAGGATCCATGGGGCTTGCTGGCCCCATGGCTGTGATGCTGTATTTTGAACTCTGAAAATAAATCTGCGGACTCCTTAACAACTTTCATCTGCCTGTCTCTGCTGTTGACTTCACTCTCCATATTTTTGCCTGAGTGTTTCTAGTCTAAGTCTTTACGTCTGTTTATGAGCTTTATAAAGAGAGGAAAAGCAGTTCTCTCTTTGTAGTACATTTACTTCAAAACCTTTTGTACAAAGAGAAGTATAGATGTGATTTGAATATTTTCTGGTAATTTTTGCCATTTCTGTCCTAAAATAGGGTCAGGGTGTGCTTGAATCTTAATAATAACCACTTAAATGAATTCCTTGGGTCCAAATTATATAGACAAATGTGGTCATGTGTCTCTGTATGTTGTTGTATGAATGTTTACTTCAAGATGTATGGAATTTTCTGTTATCTCTATTGTATGGTTTGTTTTGGGGGTAGGTGTAAGAAAGGTTTACAAATAACCCCCATGGGACATTTGTTTACTCGGGCAACAAGAAGAAATCTTAACTAGACATCATAAGGGCCGATTCATACTCCTATTTTAGAGCCGAATAAAAGTCGGTTCGGCTCTGTAGAGCCTACAATGTGACGTCATTTGAGTTTCGGGGGGGCGGGTACCGTCCTAAAGTCGGCTCTTCGGTGCTACTGAAAATTTCTGACGAGCCGAAATCATTCCGGCCCTACAGCGCCGAAACAGCGGTGAAATAAGAGTATGAATCGGCCCTATGGGTCCCAAAAAACATGTCACTCGGGTGCTGACGGAGCCTCTAAAGTGCCCTACTATAGTAATGAATAATGACATGCCCAAAACCAGGACACACATAATTACCCTGCCCCCCGACCCTGTTAAAATTACATGGTCTTCTTTGTATCAAGTGCTATGGCTTATTGTGCATATTGTTCTTATTGCTTGTTGCCTTCCAGCTTGGTCCCGGTTTATTGCTGCTTGCGGCGTATATATTTTTTAATTGTTTCAGAAGTTCATGATTTGAAGGAAATATTTGCTGTAACATCATTATTCGTTTTGGTGTTAAAGTAACTAAATATATTCCTTCACATTACTTTTTTACGATATTGCTAAAATCTTGCTAAACATTCAGAACAGTAATAACCTGTAGTTAGTAACGGTTTTGTCAATCTTATCTTGGTAGGTAATAGCTAATTTTGTACATGGAACATGGAAGAAGAATGGATTTACATTTTAGGGATCCAGTGTTGACCGTCCGTTGACCAATGTTTTTTTTGCTCCTAGAAATCCTGCACATGTCTTCCCACTGCTCTGAAGTTGAAGTTGAACTTGAATCTGACACTGAAGTCACTGAAGACTGGGAGGATGATTGGGAGGAGACCAGTGAAGACGATGATGACAAACGTGACAAGAGTTTCATTGACTCAGGTTCCCTGAAGAAGAACCAGTGTGTCTACACTGGAGAAAAACCTTTCCAATGTAAACTTTGTGACAAGAGTTTCAGGTACTCATCTGTCCTGAAGAGACACCAGCGAATCCACACAGGAGAAAACCCTTTCCACTGTAAACACTGTGGCGAGAGTTTCAATCAGTCATCTCACCTGAAGAAACACCAGCGCCATATCCACACTGGAGGAAAACCTTTCCACTGTAAACATTGTGACAAGAGTTTTACTGAATCATCTTCCCTGAATAAACACCAGTGCATCCACACTAGAGAAAAACCATTTCAATGTAAACATTGTGAGAAGTGTTTCAGTGACTCATCTGTCCTTCAGAGACACCAGCGTATCCACACAGGAGAAAAACCTTTCCACTGTAAACATTGTGACAAGAGTTTCATTCAGTCATCTGACCTGAATAAACACCAGCGTGTCCACACTGGAGAAAAACCCTTCCAATGTATACATTGTAACAAGAGTTTCAAACAGTCAGGTGACCTGAAGGCACACCTTGGTGTCCACACAGGAGAAAAACCTTTCCACTGTAAACATTGTAACAAGAGTTTCAGTCAGTCAGAAAACATGAAGAAACACCAGCGTATCCACACTGGAGAAAAACCTTTCCAATGTAAACATTGTGAGAAGTGTTTCAGTGACTCATCTGTCCTGAATAGACACCAGCGTGTCCACACTGGAGAAAAACCTTTCCACTGTAAACATTGTGACAAGAGTTTCATTCAGTCATCTGACCTGAAGAAACACCAGCGTATCCACACAGGAGAAAAACCTTTCCACTGTAAACATTGTGACAAGAGTTTCATTCAGTCATCTGACCTGAATAAACACCAGCGTGTCCACACTGGAGAAAAACCCTTCCAATGTATACATTGTAACAAGAGTTTCAAACAGTCAGGTGACCTGAAGGCACACCTTGGTGTCCACACAGGAGAAAAACCTTTCCATTGTAAACATTGTAACAAGAGTTTCAGTCAGTCAGAAAACCTGAAGAAACACCAGTGTATCCACACTGGAGAAAAACCTTTCCAATGTAAACATTGTGAGAAGTGTTTCAGTGTCTCATCTGTCCTGAAGAGACACCAGCGTGTCCACACAGGAGAAAAACCTTTTCAATGTATACATTGTGACAAGAGTTTCATTCAGTCATCTGACCTGAAGAAACACCAGCGTGTCCACACTGGAGAAAAACCCTTCCAATGTAAACATTGTGACAAGAGTTTCATTCAGTCATCTGACCTGAAGAAACACCAGCGCCGTATCCACACTGGAGAAAAACCTTTCCACTGTAAACATTGTAACAAGAGTTTCAGGCAGTCAGAATACCTGAAGACACACCAGCGTGTACACTGGTGACCTTTCCAAGAGCTTCAACAATTCAAGTACCTGAAGACAGCTTCGTGTCAACAGTTCTCACAGGACAAAAAAAATATGTCCACTTTAAACGGTGTGACCAAAGTTTAAATAACTCGGGTCACTTACAAAGACACCATTGCATTCACACCATGGGGTAAAAAAAAGAAAGACTCCACTATAAATTACCTCGCTAGGAGGATCGAATTAATCAGCTGTATGTTCGTAGGGAGGTCGATAGACAAGGACAATATTATGGATTATTATACTGCTCTATATTTCAAAACAAATATGGCTAAATTCTCCTTCTACAGCACCACCACCCAGGCGTGGAATGCCCTGACCCCTTCCCTCAAAAAATGAAGATCTCTTACATCTTTTAAAACGGGCCCAATGAAGAGGAAATGATCACTTCTCATTTAAACAGGTGATCACCCCTCCTAACTTTCCCCACTCTGTACATATAGTGTTTTGTCTTTTCCTGTAATGATGTGTTGTCGTTGTTTTTATTGATATTGCATTTTTGTTGAGGGGCGCTAGCCTCTCCTACGGGGCTTTTGTCTTTGTGTGAACACAAACACGATGATTTGATTGGCCGACCCCATAGCGATGATTTGATTGGCTGATTGGCTGTACTGTACATATTGAGGATAAAAAGTGAGGGCAGAACAGTGAAGACGCCAAAAGTGATTGGCCGGAACGGCATTTGTGATGATTTGATTGGCTGAGCATGGCATGTGATGTGTATGATGATAAGGGCACCTCTCACTTCACACAAGTGTGATTTTTGTTATTCTTCATGTCATGTCTATGAATTGATTGCATTGGGCCTGAATGGAAACAAGACCATAAGGTAAAATGAATTAGTCTCCATCTGTGAAAACAGAACGATCTATCGGTATTAGCAACAGTGGATGTTCGAACGTTTTTATTTTGTTTTGTTTCCATAATTGTCAATATACCTGTATTATCATTAGCATTTTGTAGACAGGAATTAAATCATATGGCCTACTATTTCAGCATTATTATAATGAATGCACATTCTATATATTAAAATAACAATAAATTAGCAGAAGTTGTATATATTCATAGCAAATAGTATTCATGGGTTACTTTAGTTTAGCTTGCAGGCCCCTAGTAGTCAGTTGTTCATTCAGACACACAGAAAACAACTACTGTACCAAATGCAACTCGGTTGCAATGAGTTGCATTGGTGTGATTCACCTTAAAAAACGTTTTGTCCCGACCCGACCCTTTGGTGTGGTTTGGGCTTTAGACACAATTTAAAATCACACATGACCACTCATGCAGGTGAAAGGTCCTTTGCTTATACATTTTGTAGAAAGACCTTTATACGTAACGATAAAAGTTATCGGTGCCCAAACATTCACAGTAGGGGTGCACTATTATGAAATTATGACCGATATCCGACAACCTGTGGGGTGGGGGAAACCTTTTTTTAACAAAAAATAAAATAAAAACTTGATCACAAAAAAAAGAAATAATGACTGATATACGACATACGGATTATGCTGCCTTCAAACATTAGAAATTCAGAACAAAACCGACAGAGCCATTGACGGTTATTTTGAGACTGATCCAATACCGGTGTAGTATAAATTTATATTTAAACATTAAAAAAAATATATATTGCATTTTCAAACAAACATCGGCCTATAGTGATTTGATGACCGATTAATTGCCCATCACTAGATAAAATTCTTGGTTTTGAAAAGTTTTGAAAATCCATTGTTAACAGTGTGTGGGAAAAAATGTCTTGAATTTAAAAATAAAGTAAGTAAAATGTTGAGTGTTCAATAGTCTGGCTGTACCTCTATCTAAACCAACTCCTGTCACATCTACAACACTTTGTTTGAAATCAAAGCCCAAAACGTTTCTGTTTACTGAGGTTTATGGGTCTGTATTCAGTTTGCTTTTTATTTTATTCTTATTTTTCTATTCTAAAACACAATGTCCCTTACTCCCTTTATTGTGAATACATACTTTACATTGCTCTTAAATGCACACTGCCTTCCTTGTTGAAATGTACAAATAAACATGCTTACTCTAATGGGCAAAGCAGTGCTGTAACTTCATTACACTGTTTAATAAATCAATTGAGAGTTGGTTATCAAATGGAACCTTATTAGATTTAAATATTTAACTCCATTTGTGGAAGACATTTTGAACTGTTAGATTTGATTCATCAAATGGTTCTGTAAGTTTATATTTAAAATGATTTAGTGAATTTAGACTTTGATAAGATCACTGACATAAGTGGCAGCGGTGGCCGAACGGATAGCGGAGCGGTCTTGATACCGGAAGGTCGCCAGTTCGAATCAGCGGTCCGACACGTTAAAATTACCACCGTTGAAGTGCCCTTGAACAAGGCATTGAACCACTACGATGAAATGTGTTCTATGAGCAGGGCCTGGCTGGAAACAAGTTCTTGAGCTTAGCCCAGATAACCTGGGTAAATATAGTAATCATTTCATTTCATTTCATAGCTGTTACCCTGTATTACACTGTACCATGGCTTTCCCTAGTGGCCGTCTATGGTACGTGCACCGTGCACGCTTCCAGCATGAGTCGTATTTCTCTCATATCTGATTGGTATAAATGTGATTAATACTAGCAGCAGTAATAATATTGTAACTCGCTCCTCCAAAGGGAGCTAGCTCTCTTGGCTACGTGGCTTAATTGTTGGTTCGATTCCAGTTCAGGGTGCTAAATGTTACAACATTGTTTGGTTGCATCATCACTATTATTAATGTAACCATAACGTTAAGTGTGTTAGTTACTATTGCAGTGGATACAGTATGGAGAGAGAGAGAGAGAGAGAGAGTTTAGATTAATTGATTGAACATTTTATTCACAGTATGTAGAATGGGTATAATGCACAGGTTAATAATAGCTAGGCTACATGAAAAGCATTGTTTATATCGGGGTCCTCCATTTTCAATTAATCAGAACATTTAAGGCATAGGCCTACAGGAAAAAAAGGAATAACCTTTGTTTGAGTGGCTACTTGTGTCTCAGGCCCCTAGACTGGTGCATAACACAATGTTTGTGTTTGCATAAACCCTCAAAGCTGGACATAGGAGGGACGCGCCCCTCAAAAACTAAGCTATGACTACTGGAGAATAATGTATGGAACTATACAGTGTGTTCTTCTGACTACACTTAAATGCAATACAGCCGATCTACAGTGCAACACGTTTTGAGCTTGTAGATCTGCTAATTTCAAAAGATTGCTATACATTTTGAATAGTTGAAATGAGACATTCTGCATAATTAAAGTATGTTTACTTTTGATGCCACTACGTTTGTACTTTTACTCAAGTTATAAGTTTTGAATTCAGGATTTTTAGTGTGTGTTTACATTGCCATATTGATACTTTTACTTTGAGTACTTTCTCCATTTTGGTTTCACTCAAGCTTTGAGGTATGGATGA
The DNA here is from genome assembly GCF_951216825.1 of Electrona antarctica. NCBI lineage: Eukaryota > Metazoa > Chordata > Actinopteri > Myctophiformes > Myctophidae > Electrona > Electrona antarctica. Next base: position 6,313,101 of record NC_136804.1, read on the forward strand.
TTATCCGTGCAGGGATGAATGCAGTCCACTAGAGGGCACTGTCACACAGGAGAAACCAGATAAAGAAAATAAGATACTCGCACACTGTGGGCTCCGATGCTTGTGAGGTGCCTTTATTTGCACAAAAAATTGACTGTGACGTTTCGAGCGCAATGCTCTTCCTCAGACTAGAGATGAACACAGAGGAACACATCTTTATACAACCCTCTTGTCAATCATGATCACATGGAATGGGTAACAGCTGTGTACAGGATCACGTGATCAAAACAAGTCGGAGATGGTACAACAAGCTGACAAAGAGTAAAGTGACAAATGCATGATAGAAAATAAACAATAAATATATCACAAAATGTCACTCCTCAAGTTCTTGTATACAATACATCAAGATGAACCAGAAGTTGTTTTACATACATACATAAATACATTAGTTAATATTCACCATTATACAAACATTATACATACATTTGACAAATTATTGTCACTTCGTGACAAATTTGTCAAAGCGTGCAAACGCGTCAAAGCGAAAAAGAGTGGAGATGCTGGAGGCTACAACACTGTCCCAAAGCTATTCATCCAGCTCCAGTGGCTCAACGGTCACATAAAACACAGAAAGACCACATCAAACATGACCATCTGTGAGCCCCAGGTAAGGAGTTTTGTTGTTCTCAAGTTGACGTAAATAATAGACACCCAACGCAAAGTAGGTCGCCCCTCGCTAACTCAACATGGAGTTGAATGAAGTGGAGTAGAAAATACTCCACTAAACATTCCAATTTCCACCACTGATATCATGTTTTATTTCATCCCCAAGCCTCAAATTTCATCTAAGGTTGGACTCACTTTCATTCAGTGGTTGTGAAACATGTTCATGTCAAGGACCCCCAAATTGATACAGTAGGCATATGTACAGTATAGTTTGGCCGCCAACCCCCATTTGAAAATCGGCATATGCAGTTGATTTTTCAAAATTTGTCTAAAGTAGCATATCATATCTAATAGCTCACATCACAATGCTTTCACGGATGTCATTGTAGTGGATCAATATCAATAGTAGACTGACCATATTGCTGTGGTTAGTATTTCTTCTTGATTGTGTAGCCTAGTGATAGTCAGTTCATTTAGTTAAATTAATGATAATAAATAAATAATACATGTTAATGATTAAATAGACAACATACAATTAATTACATATATAGCCTACTTGTTGCGGTTTGGAACACTGTTGCCACCTTGTGGATGCATAAAGACAAGATATTTGACATGTTAGGATATTCATGTTGTCAAACGTGAACTTAATTTGTTCTTAACAGTTTCCCTTTGCTTTTTCACAGCCGCCTGTTCCCAGCAGTTCCCAGCAGTCTGTCGCTTCATTGACCATCAGTCAGTTATTGGAGGCCCCATTGACTGACCACGACTTGTCCACCATCAGCATGGAAGAGTTTGGCCCTACAGCACTGGACGCTCCAGCTCCAGCACCTCCTCCTATTCCTGCTCCACGTTCCCTCCCTGGTCCCTCTACTTCCTCGCCTCTCCCTGTTCCTTCTACTTACTGTTCTCTCCCTGAGACCTCTACTTCCTGGTCTCTCCCTGGTCCCTCTGCACTTCCTGCTCCATCCCCATCTCCAGCTGCTGTTCCCACATCATCCGATTCTGAACCCCCACCTTCCAAGAAGAGGAAGGGGAAGAACTCAGGGGGCCCTGACCTTGAGGCTATGATGGATAAGATGGAGATGAGGAGAGAGGAGAGAGTGGCAGCAGTGGAGGCTGCTAGAGAGAAGCGGAATGACATCCTCAACACTTCTCTCAAACAGCTCTCAGACCAGAGAGATGAATGTGCAAGATACCTCCAGCCTGTGGCAGATTTCATGCGGTCACTGCCTCAAAAGCATCAGATTGAGTTCAAACACAAATTACAGAACCTAGTATATGAGACAGAGAAGGCTGTCAGTAATGAACTGTAGTGTCTCTAGGTAAAGATGCTTCTAATTTAATTTAATTTAATTTACTTCTAATATATTACTGTTATACTGTTGTATTATTACTGTTATACTGTTATTACTGTTATACTGTTATACTGTTATACTGTTGCCAATCTTCATGGCCTTAAATAGCCTGATGAAGGCCCTATAGGCCGAAACGTTGCGGTTTCCCCATTCAAGTTTTTTCACTGCATTCTTTTTCTTTATTAGGCACCTTACCCTCTCCTACGCACCTGTAGGTGTGCAAAGGCCTTCCTTTTTATTGCCTCTAATATTTGGAAATTTGGCTGTTTAACCAGAGGTACTAAAAATGTCTTACAGGTTGAGAACCACTGCTGTAAACCACATTGAGAACCAATTATCTCCCATCCAGCGACAGAATGGTTTTGGACATTCAAGGCAATTAATTCACTACAATATTTTTAAAACGGGAAAATGTAAACCAAAAACATCTGGGAATATTACAATATTTATTTGCAGGAAAATATTTTCATTCAAGTATTAGGTACCGGGTGTCGCAACCCACGCCACACAACCCTTTCTTGCCATGCTACACGTCCCTGCGGTGTCAGGAAGAAGTCAGCCAAGTCGTCTCTTGTTGAGCGTGCGTCTTGGCTGGCTCTTTGACGGGACAATTCCACGTGATCCTGTAGGTTTGTGTCCCCTTCCACCTCACGCCTCCATGCACCTGGCTGCAGGAGTCTGTGAAGTTTGGTGGGATGTACCTAGGGACATAGCAATTGTTAAATTAGAGGCTTCATAATATTTTCCCAACATTTTTTTTCTTTTACAGTTGCCTACTTTCATAAAAAATAATGCTGTATCCAATATACGTAGAGAAAATCAGATCAACCGGGTGCTCAAAGGAGATAAAATAAAAGGTGCATTGTGATGGAGTCTGTGAAGTTTGGTGGGATGTACCTAGGGACATAGCAATTGTTAAATTAGAGGCTTCATAATATTTTCCCAACATTTTTTTTCTTTTACAGTTGCCTACTTTCATAAAAAATAATGGTGTATCCAATATTTGTAGAGAAAATCAGATCAACCGGGTGCTCACTTATCGGACTCAATACGTGGTTCTTCCTGTCGACGACGACTCTGACCTCAACGTAGTAGCGGCCTTGGACAGGCGTGGCAAGTACATTACACCGGCAACGCCAAGAGAAAGGTGAGGGCTGTGTTTTAGCTAGTATTATATTTTCATATTTATTTGCCACATTATAAAATTGTATGGTTAAAATGGTTAAAATCTAAAATGACACAGATGCTTTCCCAGTCAAAACCCATTTAGAGATGAGATCCAGATTTCTGTCAGTGGTTCTCAAACCTTTTCATGCCAAAATTATGTATTTAGCCGCCATCTCAAAATATTTTCTTTCAGGGAAGCAAAGATTTGAGTTACAAGATGACACAGATGCGTTCCAGGTCTTAAAAAAAAGTATATCTATATTGTTTGTGTGTAATATATATATATATATATATATATATATATATATATATATATATTTAGGTTTTAGCAGATGGACACTGCGCTCACTTACTACCTGGACTACATGTTGTCTCAGTAAGACAGCCCCCCCCCCCCCCCTATCCACAAGGAGGAGGAGTGTACCAAAGAATTATGGAAAGTGTAGTCCAGGAAGGAAGTGAGCCCAGTGTTCTGCTAAAATCTTCTAAAATATCTAAAAGCACATAGCCTATTACACACACAAAGACCCCAGGAAAGTGTTCTAATTCTTCTAAACATCATTAACATTTTTCTTTGCAAAAAGGGTGAAGTGTCTCTTTTATGCGTTGGGTTAAGGACAAGTGTACCTAATGTGGCCAGTGAGTGTATTTCGCAATGTGTATGGTTGTCACAAAATCTGACTTGTCTGATCTCATTGTGTTGTGTGTAGATTCTGGTGTTGACCATACACACTCAGGAGCTGGTGGCGTCCTTCAGACTGACCACAGGGACCAGAAACACCACAGCTATCCATCGAGTCAATCAGACCAGTTAATTTGATCTTTTTTGGTCCATCGAGTTTGCACGCAAGGGCAGGTGAGTGACACGTGAAGAACTGGAGACAAAATGTTTGCCATAAAATCCACTAGGCGTCCTGTGCGACTGTTGATCTGTTAACCCATTCTGAACACCCCATTCGACCGTTATCACACCTTTCAATAGGGCCAGTATGGCCATACTGGCATACTCACTGTCTCAGTATGTCATTATCACCTATTGTGACGGGTGATGATGTCACTGATGTCCTGACGGAGGCGCGCTGTGTCTGGTGGCCTTGAGCCAAGTGAGGCACCGCCGAGCGAGTCGCCGTGCCGAGCGTTTCGAAGGCCACCAGACCCGACTCAGCGCCGTCCGAGTTACGTCCCGATAGGCAGAGAATAGTATATATTAGTAGTCCCTAGTTTCCATGCGCCCGACAATAGTTGGAAATTACATGTCCACCAGGGGGAAACCTTGACCAGGCTATGTTCAAAAAGGTGTGATAACGGCCATACTGGCCCTGTTGAAAGGTGTGATAATGGTCGAATCGGCTGTTCTGAAAGGGAACCCCTTTTGGTTATGCTTTAGCGTTTGAAAAATAGCAGATCTACAAGCTCATATCATAGCACGGAGTGTCACACTATGAGCTTGTAGATCTGCTATTTTTGAATAATCGTGGAAATGACTAAAATCTTTGTTTCTGGGGAGTCCCTGGAACAACATATTTTGAGATGGGGGTCGGCGGTCAAATTCATATCATTTTTGGGGTCCTTGACATGAAGTAGTTTGAGAACCACTGATATAGAAACATAGTTTTTTCAGAAAACTCAGGATTTAGAAGACATTTGTAGAATCGACCTCACGTCTAAATGGGTTAATGTACCCCCTGCAGTTGTTAAATCATTAAGTGGTCAAATCTTTATTTCACCATTTAAATGTTTTGGTGCCAAGCCACACTAATGGGAAAGTCAAAATATTCCCATGGCGCTTATTATCAGCGTGAGATGAGTGTTGAATGTCTGGCAACCATTAAACAACCCAGCTAAGTCCTGCCCTATGCGGGAGCTAACTATCTCCGTAGACAACGCCCTGGTAAAGTTTGTCCCAACAGCCAGGAACCTTGGTGTTGTCCTGGACAGTCAGCTCTCGTTCAAAACACACATCACAGCTGTAACGCGATCCTGTAGGTTTACACTCTATAACATACGACAAATTAGACCGTTCCTCACCCAGGAGTCAGCCCAGCTCCTAATCCAGACAACAGTCTTGTCAAAACTTGACTATTGTAACTCCCTCCTTACTGGCCTACCGGCATGTGCACTTAAGCCCCTCCAACTGATCCAAAATGCCGCAGCTCGCTTGGTCTTCAACCAGCCAAAATTCTCACACGTCTCCCCCTTTCTCCGCTCCCTCCATTGGCTCCCGGTCGCTGCCCGCACAGAATACAATGATGCTGGCATTCAAAGCAACCAAAGGCATGCCCCCCCATATCTCACAAGTATGATCGTACCCTACAAACCCTCCCACGCACTCAGATCAGCCAACGCAGGGAAGCTGGAGGTACCTTCACTAAAAACGCCAGGACAACGCTCCACACGTCCCAAACTCTTCTCCCTTCTGGCTCCAAAACTATGGAATGCACTTCCCATCACAGTCAGAACTGCAGCCTCACTCCCAATCTTCCGCCGTAGTCTGAAAACCCACCTCTTCAGACTCCACCATGGCCCATAGCACTTGCCCTAGCCTAACCCCTTAGATAGCACTTCATTAGATAGTATTTTAAACAGACTTATAGCTTGTTATGTAGACAGCACTATAATTGCATTTTATGTAGTCATAGCACTTTATAGTACACATGTATAATATACAATATAGTATAGTATGTATAGTTTACATAGATACTCCACTGTTACGTTCTTAGTTTACGCATGATTCATGATAACTACTTTTTATATATGTGATGTATGCCATGCTTTTGTTATTGCTTGATGTAAGTCGCTCTGGATTAAGAGCGTCTGCTAAATGCCTAAATTGTAACAACAACAACAACGTTATGAAAACAATAATAAACCAACCAGTGATGATATTGTTAAGCCTTAAAGCCTGGCAGGCAATGTATGTCGATGTGTGCATGTTCTGCGAGATTTACTATGTGGTACAGCGGTGTTGTGTGCCGAAAACAGACACCGCCGTACGACGCAACATCGGCTGAGCCGAGTCAAGACATCCTAACTTTATTGGCGAGGCGGGTTGCGGCGGGTTAAATAATGTTTAATGGGATTTCACTGTTTTTAGCCCAGTGTCTCTGATGTCATGGACACTGGGCTCACTTCCTTCCAGGAGTACAATTTCCATAATGTTTTGGTGCACTGCTCCTCCTTGTGGATAGGGGGAGGGCTGTCTTACTGAGACATGTAGTCCAGGAAGTAACACAAACACTGCCGCCTGGTGGACGGCAGAGCCAACGCTAGACTGCTGAGCCGGACTGCCGGTCGTTTTACTGTGTTGCACGCTGGATGCACATCCAGTTTGGGCGGCCATCTTAGATCATCTTAGATGATCTTAGATGACCTCCGAACATCGCGCGTTATATCTAAACCATGGAGAGCTCCGTAGATTTTGAGTTCTTCAGCTTTTTAGTCAGCCTGTATAAAGGGAGGTGAACGGCACTGCGCATGCGCGAAACCGGCCTAGGATCGCTGCAGAAGGAAAGGCCAAGCAAAAAAGAAAAAAAAGAAATCGGCGATCCGTTTTGATATCAATAATAAAGCTTATATGACAGAACCTTCCGCCAGGAGCAGTTGCAGGTTGGATTCTATATGGCGGAATGTTCCTTCACGTGTTGTGAATCGGGTAAGTGAGCCCAGTGTCCATGACATCAGAGACACTGGGCTCACTGCTAAAATCTCTAAAACCACATATTACACACATAAAGACCCCCAGGAAAGTGTTCTACATCTTCATCTAGTGTTCTACATCTAAACGTCATTAACATAACATCATAACAACACCCTTTTTTGCAAAAAGGGTGAAGTTTCCCTTTAACTCATTTAGACCTGAGGACAATTCTACAAAAGTCTCCTAAATCCTGACAGGTTTCTGAAAAAAACATGTTTCTATGTCAGTGATTCTCAAACTATTTCATGTCAAGGACCCCTAGAATTATATGTAATTGGCCGCCGACCCCCATCTGAAAATATGTTGTTCCAGGAACCCTGCAGACGCAAAGATTTGAGTTAAAAACGCTCGCTCTGAAAGAATATATATTCAAAGATTTGAGTTAAAAGCGCTCGCTCTGAAAGAATATTTGCGCCATATTTTCACGATTTAAAAAAAATAGATAACAAGTAAACGATCATTGCTATATGTGACATTTTCTTTCATCCCCTCCTACTGTTCTGCAGGCTTGGCTGAAATGGCCGAAATATTCCAGGACCCCAAACATGCCGCCATGGTATTGGAGGGGATGAACATGATGCGGCTCGACTCGAAATCGTGCGATGTGATATTGTGCTGTGGAGGCACAGAGCTGCCCTGTCACCGGCGGCTCCTGTCTGCATTCAGCTCGTATTTTAATGTAAATACACATTTATTGACCATGGATTTCACGTGAGCCAAACATCATGTGATATCATTTAATTGTTGACACAATGTATATAAGAAAGGCCTAAGTCATGATCACTATACGCCAACCATTCATCTTTTCAACTTTCACAGAATATGTTCAAGAAAGCAAAGATCTCACCAAAAAAGATCAAATTAACTGGTCTAATTGACCCTGAAATGCTGAACGCATTGATTTGTTATGGATACTCATCAAGAGTATCCATGACGTCAGAAAATGTTAAGGTAATTCCATCATGAAACTATTGTGTTTTTGAATCTCAGTCTCAGGTGAACAGTCTTGTCAAAACTTGACTATTGTAACTCCCTCCTTACTGGCCTACCGGCATGTGCACTTAAGCCCCTCCAACTGATCCAAAATGCCGCAGCTCGCTTGGTCTTCAACCAGCCAAAATTCAGCTTTTTAGTCAGCCTGTATAAAGGGAGGTGAACGGCACTGCGCATGCGCGAAACCGGCCTAGGATCGCTGCAGAAGGAAAGGCCAAGCAAAAAATACAAATAAATAAATCGGCGATCCGTTTTGATATCAATAATAAAGCTTATATGACAGAACCTTCCGCCAGGAGCAGTTGCAGGTTGGATTCTATATGGCGGAATGTTCCTTCACGTGTTGTGAATCGGGTAAGTGAGCCCAGTGTCCATGACATCAGAGACACTGGGCTCACTGCTAAAATCTCTAAAACCACATATTACACACATAAAGACCCCCAGGAAAGTGTTCTACATCTTCATCTAGTGTTCTACATCTAAACGTCATTAACATAACATCATAACAACACCCTTTTTTGCAAAAAGGGTGAAGTTTCCCTTTAACTCATTTAGACCTGAGGACAATTCTACAAAAGTCTCCTAAATCCTGACAGGTTTCTGAAAAAAACATGTTTCTATGTCAGTGATTCTCAAACTATTTCATGTCAAGGACCCCTAGAATTATATGTAATTGGCCGCCGACCCCCATCTGAAAATATGTTGTTCCAGGAACCCTGCAGACGCAAAGATTTGAGTTAAAAACGCTCGCTCTGAAAGAATATATATTCAAAGATTTGAGTTAAAAACGCTCGCTCTGAAAGAATATTTGCGCCATATTTTCACGATTTAAAAAAAATAGATAACAAGTAAACGATCATTGCTATATGTGACATTTTCTTTCATCCCCTCCTACTGTTCTGCAGGCTTGGCTGAAATGGCCGAAATATTCCAGGACCCCAAACATGCCGCCATGGTATTGGAGGGGATGAACATGATGCGGCTCGACTCGAAATCGTGCGATGTGATATTGTGCTGTGGAGGCACAGAGCTGCCCTGTCACCGGCGGCTCCTGTCTGCATTCAGCTCGTATTTTAATGTAAATACACATTTATTGACCATGGATTTCACGTGAGCCAAACATCATGTGATATCATTTAATTGTTGACACAATGTATATAAGAAAGGCCTAAGTCATGATCACTATACGCCAACCATTCATCTTTTCAACTTTCACAGAATATGTTCAAGAAAGCAAAGATCTCACCAAAAAAGATCAAATTAACTGGTCTAATTGACCCTGAAATGCTGAACGCATTGATTTGTTATGGATACTCATCAAGAGTATCCATGACGTCAGAAAATGTTAAGGTAATTCCATCATGAAACTATTGTGTTTTTGAATCTCAGTCTCAGGTGAACAGTCTTGTCAAAACTTGACTATTGTAACTCCCTCCTTACTGGCCTACCGGCATGTGCACTTAAGCCCCTCCAACTGATCCAAAATGCCGCAGCTCGCTTGGTCTTCAACCAGCCAAAATTCAGCTTTTTAGTCAGCCTGTATAAAGGGAGGTGAACGGCACTGCGCATGCGCGAAACCGGCCTAGGATCGCTGCAGAAGGAAAGGCCAAGCAAAAAATAAAAATAAATAAATCGGCGATCCGTTTTGATATCAATAATAAAGCTTATATGACAGAACCTTCCGCCAGGAGCAGTTGCAGGTTGGATTCTATATGGCGGAATGTTCCTTCACGTGTTGTGAATCGGGTAAGTGAGCCCAGTGTCCATGACATCAGAGACACTGGGCTCACTGCTAAAATCTCTAAAACCACATATTACACACATAAAGACCCCCAGGAAAGTGTTCTACATCTTCATCTAGTGTTCTACATCTAAACGTCATTAACATAACATCATAACAACACCCTTTTTTGCAAAAAGGGTGAAGTTTCCCTTTAACTAATTTAGACCTGAGGACAATTCTACAAAAGTCTCCTAAATCCTGACAGGTTTCTGAAAAAAACATGTTTCTATGTCAGTGATTCTCAAACTATTTCATGTCAAGGACCCCTAGAATTATATGTAATTGGCCGCCGACCCCCATCTGAAAATATGTTGTTCCAGGAACCCTGCAGACGCAAAGATTTGAGTTAAAAACGCTCGCTCTGAAAGAATATATATTCAAAGATTTGAGTTAAAAGCGCTCGCTCTGAAAGAATATTTGCGCCATATTTTCACGATTTAAAAAAAATAGATAACAAGTAAACGATCATTGCTATATGTGACATTTTCTTTCATCCCCTCCTACTGTTCTGCAGGCTTGGCTGAAATGGCCGAAATATTCCAGGACCCCAAACATGCCGCCATGGTATTGGAGGGGATGAACATGATGCGGCTCGACTCGAAATCGTGCGATGTGATATTGTGCTGTGGAGGCACAGAGCTGCCCTGTCACCGGCGGCTCCTGTCTGCATTCAGCTCGTATTTTAATGTAAATACACATTTATTGACCATGGATTTCACGTGAGCCAAACATCATGTGATATCATTTAATTGTTGACACAATGTATATAAGAAAGGCCTAAGTCATGATCACTATACGCCAACCATTCATCTTTTCAACTTTCACAGAATATGTTCAAGAAAGCAAAGATCTCACCAAAAAAGATCAAATTAACTGGTCTAATTGACCCTGAAATGCTGAACGCATTGATTTGTTATGGATACTCATCAAGAGTATCCATGACGTCAGAAAATGTTAAGGTAATTCCATCATGAAACTATTGTGTTTTTGAATCTCAGTCTCAGGTGAACAGTCTTGTCAAAACTTGACTATTGTAACTCCCTCCTTACTGGCCTACCGGCATGTGCACTTAAGCCCCTCCAACTGATCCAAAATGCCGCAGCTCGCTTGGTCTTCAACCAGCCAAAATTCAGCTTTTTAGTCAGCCTGTATAAAGGGAGGTGAACGGCACTGCGCATGCGCGAAACCGGCCTAGGATCGCTGCAGAAGGAAAGGCCAAGAAAAAAATAAAAATAAATAAATCGGCGATCCGTTTTGATATCAATAATAAAGCTTATATGACAGAACCTTCCGCCAGGAGCAGTTGCAGGTTGGATTCTATATGGCGGAATGTTCCTTCACGTGTTGTGAATCGGGTAAGTGAGCCCAGTGTCCATGACATCAGAGACACTGGGCTCACTGCTAAAATCTCTAAAACCACATATTACACACATAAAGACCCCCAGGAAAGTGTTCTACATCTTCATCTAGTGTTCTACATCTAAACGTCATTAACATAACATCATAACAACACCCTTTTTTGCAAAAAGGGTGAAGTTTCCCTTTAACTCATTTAGACCTGAGGACAATTCTACAAAAGTCTCCTAAATCCTGACAGGTTTCTGAAAAAAACATGTTTCTATGTCAGTGATTCTCAAACTATTTCATGTCAAGGACCCCTAGAATTATATGTAATTGGCCGCCGACCCCCATCTGAAAATATGTTGTTCCAGGAACCCTGCAGACGCAAAGATTTGAGTTAAAAACGCTCGCTCTGAAAGAATATATATTCAAAGATTTGAGTTAAAAGCGCTCGCTCTGAAAGAATATTTGCGCCATATTTTCACGATTTAAAAAAAATAGATAACAAGTAAACGATCATTGCTATATGTGACATTTTCTTTCATCCCCTCCTACTGTTCTGCAGGCTTGGCTGAAATGGCCGAAATATTCCAGGACCCCAAACATGCCGCCATGGTATTGGAGGGGATGAACATGATGCGGCTCGACTCGAAATCGTGCGATGTGATATTGTGCTGTGGAGGCACAGAGCTGCCCTGTCACCGGCGGCTCCTGTCTGCATTCAGCTCGTATTTTAATGTAAATACACATTTATTGACCATGGATTTCACGTGAGCCAAACATCATGTGATATCATTTAATTGTTGACACAATGTATATAAGAAAGGCCTAAGTCATGATCACTATACGCCAACCATTCATCTTTTCAACTTTCACAGAATATGTTCAAGAAAGCAAAGATCTCACCAAAAAAGATCAAATTAACTGGTCTAATTGACCCTGAAATGCTGAACGCATTGATTTGTTATGGATACTCATCAAGAGTATCCATGACGTCAGAAAATGTTAAGGTAATTCCATCATGAAACTATTGTGTTTTTGAATCTCAGTCTCAGGTGAACAGTCTTGTCAAAACTTGACTATTGTAACTCCCTCCTTACTGGCCTACCGGCATGTGCACTTAAGCCCCTCCAACTGATCCAAAATGCCGCAGCTCGCTTGGTCTTCAACCAGCCAAAATTCAGCTTTTTAGTCAGCCTGTATAAAGGGAGGTGAACGGCACTGCGCATGCGCAAAACCGGCCTAGGATCGCTGCAGAAGGAAAGGCCAAGCAAAAAATAAAAATAAATAAATCGGCGATCCGTTTTGATATCAATAATAAAGCTTATATGACAGAACCTTCCGCCAGGAGCAGTTGCAGGTTGGATTCTATATGGCGGAATGTTCCTTCACGTGTTGTGAATCGGGTAAGTGAGCCCAGTGTCCATGACATCAGAGACACTGGGCTCACTGCTAAAATCTCTAAAACCACATATTACACACATAAAGACCTCCAGGAAAGTGTTCTACATCTTCATCTAGTGTTCTACATCTAAACGTCATTAACATAACATCATAACAACACCCTTTTTTGCAAAAAGGGTGAAGTTTCCCTTTAACTCATTTAGACCTGAGGACAATTCTACAAAAGTCTCCTAAATCCTGACAGGTTTCTGAAAAAAACATGTTTCTATGTCAGTGATTCTCAAACTATTTCATGTCAAGGACCCCTAGAATTATATGTAATTGGCCGCCGACCCCCATCTGAAAATATGTTGTTCCAGGAACCCTGCAGACGCAAAGATTTGAGTTAAAAACGCTCGCTCTGAAAGAATATATATTCAAAGATTTGAGTTAAAAACGCTCGCTCTGAAAGAATATTTGCGCCATATTTTCACGATTTAAAAAAAATAGATAACAAGTAAACGATCATTGCTATATGTGACATTTTCTTTCATCCCCTCCTACTGTTCTGCAGGCTTGGCTGAAATGGCCGAAATATTCCAGGACCCCAAACATGCCGCCATGGTATTGGAGGGGATGAACTCGACTCGAAATCGTGCGATGTGATATTGTGCTGTGGAGGCACAGAGCTGCCCTGTCACCGGCGGCTCCTGTCTGCATTCAGCTCGTATTTTAATGTAAATACACATTTATTGACCATGGATTTCACGTGAGCCAAACATCATGTGATATCATTTAATTGTTGACACAATGTATATAAGAAAGGCCTAAGTCATGATCACTATACGCCAACCATTCATCTTTTCAACTTTCACAGAATATGTTCAAGAAAGCAAAGATCTCACCAAAAAAGATCAAATTAACTGGTCTAATTGACCCTGAAATGCTGAACGCATTGATTTGTTATGGATACTCATCAAGAGTATCCATGACGTCAGAAAATGTTAAGGTAATTCCATCATGAAACTATTGTGTTTTTGAATCTCAGTCTCAGGTCTTAAAGCGGCACTATGTAGTTTAGGTTTAGTTTGTATTCGAAAGAAAGAAAATGTGTAAAAAGATTTTCCATTCGTAAAAAAAGTATTCGTACATTTTGTAATGTGTGCACTTGTAAAACATAACTTGTTTGTAGCTCTTTTTTTTTGTGTTTGAAAAGACATGCTTTTACAGATGCAAGATGTTTTTTTGTTCCCCAAAAAATTACTGCCAAAAATTACATGATGTCTGAGAGCCAATCACTACCCAATCAAAAAGCTCCAGAGGTCTGCCTGGCAACTGAGGTTGCCATGTTTGTCTGGGGCTGTGCTTTATAAGTTATAACAGTTAATGCAAATTCACTAATTCATTATTTTAGTAGCCTACCGGTATATTAAATAAAAAAGAAGGTAATACATAAGTGTAATAGTGTAGAATACTGTAATACGTGTAATAGTGTAATTGTGTAATTAGGGTAATAGTGTAATAATGTACTTAGTGTAATAGTATAATAGTAACATAGTGTAATAGTGTAATAAGGGCAATAGTGTAGTAACCTGCAAAACCTGTCAGTCTGTGTCAGTCACATGACCATATATGGCCGTCAGACCATTACAAGTCACATCACCATATGTTTGACGCTCCATATATGGCCATCTCTATAAAGATCACGACACTGACACTACATGGAGAAGACTGGATCATCAGCTAGATCTGCATATATGGAGCCGGCCAGCAATCCTAACCTGACTCCGCCAGATGGGGCAGCAGAGAGTACACTGGGTTCAGGCATACACAGTGCTGCCTTGATCCCGCCTCTAGCTGCCGCTGATTGGTCAGGCTGTTTTGTGGCCGGAGCATCAAGTCTGCCTGAGAGTTCCCAGATGGGAGCAGGAGGGGGGAACCCAGTGTACTCTCTGCTGCCCCATCTGGCGGAGTCAGGTTACAGCAATCCTACAGCTGACCTCAAACCCTTAGATATCCATATATGGAGCTGACCTGTTCTGACATTCCATATGTTGATCCTCTCCCACCCGTCCTTCCAATTCAGATGTCTCCATTTTGACTGATACCTGTCCATTAAACAGTCCCGAAAATTAAGGCTCAGCCCTACCTGGGCCCTCATCAAACCCTGTATACTCAAGACACTTCCCCCGCTGCCACCCTTAGATTAGCCTGGCTAATAAGCCAGACTAATATCACACAACACTGTCGCGGTATATTAGTCTGGGCTGGCTCCACTTGGATTTAATTTAAACATTTTCTCTTTGACGCAATTGGTCAGAGCTACTGTCAGTCAAAGGTCTCAAGCATTGAACGTCACTGTACCAAAGCCCGCCCATATTGCATACCGTGTCCCGATTGGCCCGACCTGTTCTCGGTTGTAGGAAAGAGGCGTGCTACTGAGCCTCGCCAGACCCTAATCCGCTGGCAGGCAAACATTTTTTTGCCAACGGCTGATTCGGTCTGGTTTATTAACCAGGCTACCCTTAGATCTCCATATATGGAGTTGTTCTGATATTCTATATTTTAGTGTGTTTTGTGAAAAACTAATGTTTGGAATGGATTCAGAATCATGAAACCCCCCTAGTTTGACACATTACATGCTTCTTAAAGCATAATTCAATTAAATTATTTCCTTGCCTTATAGGTTTATTATGGTACTCCAACTTTCAACCCCTGAATTTACCATGATCCACAATTATAATACTTAAAACATATTTTGAATGTTATTTGGATAACCCTAAGGATCTTAAAAAATCTTGAGCGATTACTTTTGCAAGTTCTTTTGGGTCACACTATTTTAGCTTAGTTTGACTGGCCTATGACCTCATCAAGCCCTGTACACAAGACACGCTCCATATAAGGCCTGTACAGAATTCATTCCATATGACGATACGGCAGTCTGTATTTTTTCCCAGTTTTTTCATGTGTTTATGAGGTGACAGTACGTCATTAGACCCCTTGGTGTAGTTATGTGCAATGATGTCTTCCCTATGTAATTAGGGTGTCTTCATGGAGGCTGAAACCTAAACGTGCCAATGAAAAAAACAGTGATGGTGACATCACAATATCATCCCTTCCCCTTTATCATACAACAGCTGTGGGAGCGGCTTCAGTTCAGTTGGATCACCACCCATCACCACCCACCAGGCAAACCAGGCATCCTTAATGAACTGGTGGGCGTGTCCACATAAAAATGACATTTTAACAAATACTTGATCATGATCATGTTTTAGGGTGGGGTAAAATCATGGCACTCCATCTTTAAGGGTGGCAGCGGGGGCAGTGTCTTGAGCTTACAGGGTTTGATGAGGGCCCAGGTAGGGCCGAACTTTAATTTTCTGGCCTGTTGAGAATTTTCGCCAGCTGCTGGGCGCGGCTGCACTAATAATTTTGGGGCGGGCCCGCCTAGAGTTTGAATGGACGGGTATCAGTCAAAAGGGAGACATCAAAGAGGAAGGACGGGTGGGGAAGGATCAACATATGGAATTTCAGAACAAGTAGGCTCCATATATGGAGATCTAAGGGTTTGAGGTCAGATGTAGAGTTCCTGGCCAGCTCCATATATGCAGATCTAGCTGGTGATCCAGTATTTTCCATGTATGGCTATCCATTTGTAACCGGAGGCTATAGGTACATACTAGACGGACCACAGACTTATTATTAAAATATACAATCTTTATTTAGAAAATGCAATATATAACATATGGACTTTATTACGAGCAATTTATATCAAAGTTAACAATAAAAGTAGAGACAGATTAAATCATACAAGAACATTAGCTTTCCCTATTACCAATAAAACCTACAGCTTAATTCAGCATGGCTAAAGCAGTGACCACTGACTCGTGATCACCTCTGTACAGGAAATGGAAATGAACACAATGAATATACACCATGAACGCCTGTTACCATACAAAATGAATACATATAGCTGGGCTAGCAATATATAAACTAATAGACTCACCAAAGACAAACTGCTACAGCTGAGCACACACAATTAACACATAGGTGTGGGTTCTCAACCAGCATGTTCCTCACTAGAAATAACCACATTTAAATGACCTTTTAGTTACATTTGGATTAATCATACACATCTCCACGCTAAAGAGAGAGAGCGAACTTACACTTTTATAAGTGACTGCACTACTCTCAGCGTGGACGACGCCCCAAACATAAGACAATGGCAAGCACTCTGTTCTCATTGCATCCCTCTGTGGAAACCATGACACGTTGCCAATATTACTAACACATTATGATACAAACATTATCCCAATACACAGTGCAAATACCCGGAACCAAAGCAATACCTTTTCAGTGCGAGTTGCTAACTCCCTGCCTCCCCTCCTTTCCTCGTCGGAAGGGACTGTCGTTCCTACGGGATACCGATTCAGTTTGGTTAACTAAATATACTGCATGTCAAACTTAGCGATCACAGAAGCAAGCTCTCTTTTAGGCTAAGGCTACTCACCCAAACACTTTGGCATCAAAGCCCTGTTCGCAAACCTCTCTCTCGTTGCAGTAACACGGCTTGCTGCAGCCCGCTCACCGAAATGTTTGGTCTCCTTCTCCTCCGGTGTTTTAGTTCACACCAGAGACAAGTCCACACTACTCGTCATACCCCACCCGGCCACACTCACCCCCCTAGAAAACTTAATCAGTGTCCCACTGATTCCCTAGTGTCTCGGGTACCGAAGGAGCCCGCCCCTGCATGCCACTGCTCAAGCTGAGATGCCCTAACACCTAGCCTCGTACTCTTCCCACCTCGATGGTAGATGGCTGACCGCGGTAGATTAAAGGGGTTAGAATGCATACCTGCATTGCTTCGTTGAGACCGGCGGACTTGCCCCGGAGAACTGGTGTCCTCCCCAAGTGCTCTCCGTTCTCTGAGTGGGGACTGTTCTACTGGTTCAGAGCGTTCTCTCTGATCCCCCTGTTGGGACTGCTCTTCATCCTCTGACCTGCTACGAATACCCACACATATGACGCCATCATCTTCACTTTCCTCGCTTCCACACCAGCTTATTACGGGTGCTGAGGCCATGTTCGAGTACTGCCTCGATAAAGCGTCTGCAGCTGCATTCTGTCGGCCTGGCCGATAAACAATCTCATAATCAAACAATCTAATTTGGATACCCACCGCTGCTCCACAGCCCCTAACCTTGCCGTCTGCAAATGACTCAGAGGGTTGTTGTCCGTCAGTACGGTGAACTTGTTACCAATTAAATATTCCCGAAATGCATTTGTCACTGCCCATTTAAGGCCCAGCAATTCTAACTTCATGGAACTATAGTTCTCCATATTCCGTTCTGATAACCTCAATCCCCTACTGGCATACGCCACCGGTCTCCTCCGGCCTCCTACCTCTTGAGACAGCACAGCCCCCAGCCCCTGATGGCTGGCATCTATCTCTACTGTGAATGGCTTGGTGAAATCAGCGCAAGCTAACACCGGAGCTGAAATCAACCTCTGCTTCAAGCCCTGAAACGCATCCTCACATGCAGAACTCCAATATTGAGGGAACCGGTGTGCCGGGAGGGGACGCCTATCCTTCTTCGGGGAACAAAGTGTGGAGAGTGCATGAAGAGGCGCGGCTATCCTTGTAAAGTTCTTTACAAACCTGCGATAGAAGCTAGCAAAACCTAGAAATGGCAATAGCTCCCCACCATGCTGGGGACTTCTCCACTCCGCCACTGCACGTATCTTCGCTGGGTCAGCAGACACACCTTGCGCTGAGATAACATGCCCAAGATATGACACCTCCGACTTGACAAACGAGCAGTTACTGAACTTCACTTTCAAGTTACACTGTTTGAACCGTAGAAAAACCACCTCCAACCGACGTAAATGTTCTTTGAATGTGGAGGAGAAAACTACAACCTTGTCTTGATAGAGCAACATAGATTGAAATCGCTGGTCACCCAGGATACGTTCCATGAGCCTTTGAAAAGTCCCTGGTGCGTTACACACACCAAGCGGCATTCGGTTGAACTCGTACAACCCAAATTGCGTGCAAAAGGCGGTCTTTGGTCTATCTTTCTCCAGCACCTCTACCTGATGGTACCCGCTCGCCAAATCGAGTGTGGCGCCACTCAGAGAATCCAACGACTCCTTGATGCAAGGAAGCGGACATGCATCTTTGCGGGTCTTTGCATTTAACCGTCTATAATCTACACACAACCGAATAGAGTCAACCAATGGGGAAGAGTACGGACTACTGCTCTCTCTAATCACTTTCTGCTCTAGCAATTTCTTAATGAATAATTTCTTCATACTGGCTGGGCGGAATCCTCCGGTACCTCTGACTCACCGGGGCATCATCGACCACTGGGATTTCATGATAGATTACATTGGTGCCCCCGGGATCACTCTCTGAAGATGAAAGTACGTGAGAAGATTTGAACAACAGTTGCCTGGCTTGTCTCGCCTGTTCCTCCGATAAACCGGGAAAGCGCAGTGCATTGATCTCGGACGACAGCTTCCTGTCTGCTCGTGATCCATGCTGTTCCCTAATCATGACCTGTTCTTCCCGGGGGCCCACCCGCTTAAAACAGACAGACACACCCTCTCCCGCCACTACCTCGGCAATATGTAGTGATGCGAGGCGCGTCTGTGGCTCCAGTCTAACATCTGAGGAACCCACATTAATTACCGGAACCGCCAAATGTCCATTGTTAGCCTCCACATAAGACCTGGAGACCACCAACCCCCTCGGCAAATTCCCCTCTTCCAGCCCCAACGGCTCTATCAATACTGCTGCCCTTGAAAGGCATAAACTGTTAGGTCCGGCCAATATTACCAATAAAACCTACAGCTTAATTCAGCATGGCTAAAGCAGTGGCCACTGACTCGTTGTGATCACCTCTGTACAGGAAATGGAAATGAACACAATGAATATGTAACGCTTCTATACCTTGACCATAGGTAGCGCCCTGTGTTCATATTTAATTCCCAACTCCAAAATAAACCACAAAAGTATTTCCTCAAAATTGTCTGGCAATTTAATGAACTAGAGGAAAAATGAGAAATTGAGGGGTAATAACCATAAGCAAAATAAAAAATAAAAGGTTGTAGAAATTAAAATGTAGCAATCAAAAATGTACTTCAAGGGCCTTTGATCTTTTAGGAAACACAAATACCAAAGACAATATGCAAAAATAACATGTTCACACAAAAAATACTAAATGTCCTTTTAAAGTTTAAACCTTTTAGAATAACCTTTTAGATCTTTTAAAATAACCCTTAAAACCTTTTACTTTGTGGGCCCACCATACACACACTTCACACACACCCCCGTTGCAGGCCTGGTCGATGCTGGGGAGCGTTGGAGTACTCACAATATCAGAGTTCAAGTCACAGGGTCTGTAGGTGTACCCCACAAGCTGGGTGGAGTGACTGGAGCTGGTGAAGAACTACTAGGGGGACTGGAAGGCCAAATATTCTTTCTCCCTCGTTGCCAGAGGAACTACCCGGTATCCTGGGAGCCGGGAGCGCTATCTGGGCCAATTCTAGCAGGTCTGGGAGGTCTTGAAGATCTCTCTAGGCCAATTAGCCAAGCTGGCTAACTGGATAAGCTATCTGTTTAGACTGAATGGCTAGGCTAACTGGAGAGGCTACTGTAGCTAACTTCATACACAATGTCAACAACTGTGTTGATAGCTGCCCTTCTCACAGTATCTGTGCACAGTCACATAAAGTCACTCACTTGAATTGTAGTCTTCCTTATACTCTATTGTACAGCATTCAAAACTTGTACATCACATTTCTTTTCACATGAGGTTTCTCTCCTCTCTGCAGAACTCTCCTCCTTTTTTGGCCACTCTCTCCTTGTGAGGGCCACATATGATGGCCACACAAAGTTGGTAAAGCATGGTGGAAACTTGTCTTTTTCGGTTTATTTGAGTTTATATTTATTTTCAGCACTACTACATCTACATGCATAAAGGACTACACACAACACAACCGGTTGAATGACACACTGTTTATTACAATTGTGGTGATAAAGTTACAGACTGGAGTGCACATCCATATGTTGTATTTTGTCAAATGCCAAGTTGTGTTATCAGGAGTTATTTAATGTTTTTGTTGAGTACTGGAGTTGAAATGGCTGGTCACAGAAAGAAGGGCCAGCTGCTTCAGATTGGCTTATAAGGAGCTGGGTAATTGGACTGCACCATGTCCCCTTTGCTTTGGGGTTGGGCAGGGATTTATGTTTGAATTCATAATGATTTTGAAGAAATGCATTTTGATATTTCAGTTTAATTATGTTGATTTTGTTTATGATTTAGTGACGTGTTGTAGTGGATTAGGTTGTAGTGAATTGTAGTAACGGTATGTTTAAATGTTATTATTTGTCTTCCCCTGTGTTTCAATAGTGGTTTGATCACCCACTATATATGTTCCCCTCAGGTCTCATTTTGGTTAGTTCAGTCTTGATGTAAGTTCAGTTCCTCATTGTTTTAGGCCTAGAATTAATGTTTGTTAGTTGTCATGTTTCATGTGGATAATAAAAGACAAAAAATAACTTTTTAAGAAAACCACGCAAGAATCCTGGTGTCTCTCATTGCCGACCAACTCTGGTCCCTCACACTCCTTGTCCCACCTCCCTCTCCTTCCACAGCAAATCACCATGCAGTAAAAATGACATGACTCTTAAACAACCAATTACATTTCACCAAAATACTCAACATAGGTTGTGCTCTTATCTGCACAGTTCAGCACCTGTAGAAAGCTTAGTTAAAGTGACAGGACAATGTTGTATTGAAGTGACCCAGTTAATACATTCCTAAGTGCACTCTGAACAAAACAATATATATTCAATATATTTAGTGACCTAGGGCTACACCCTCCCCCTTCTAAAAGTCTAGATGTCCTCATTAGACCCGTTAGGTTAGCAACTGTTTAAGCTTCCTTCAAACACTAAGTGGCAATAGTGCACAATCATCTTTAGTCTCTGGTTCATAGCTAATCTGAATTACCATGCCTCTGTAAACTATAGTCACAGGTCTGTCAGTAGGCTCTCCAGGTTGGTCATAACTGAGGCGCAGGACAGGTTTCAATTTCCTCCTTGTTCTGAGTTCTTGGGGAGAGTCTGCACCCACAGCCGAAGTGCCAGAGGTTGAGGCCCCCACCTCTTCTAGCTCTGTGTCTGCCACAAAGTCTCTGTGAGGGTGTTGAGGTTCTCCAAACTGCTCGTCTGCTGCTGGCAGTTCCTCCGCTTGTCCTTCCTCTTCAGGGGAATCAGAATCCTCTCCAGGTGAGTCCTGATCCTCTCCAGGCGAGTCCTGATCCTCTTCAGGTGAGTCATGATCATTAGAATTAGCACCAACTGTTTCATATGAGACCAGGACATCTCCTGGCTCAGCTGCCGGACCTTCGTTTTCGTGACCGCCCCCAAAGTTTAAATGAGGCAAGTTATAATAACCTTCCTCTTCAGATTCGGAGGTCCAGTCTCCTTGACTCCTGTGCTCTGGGCTTGGTCTCTGACTTTCCTTCCTTGCTTTCTGTGCCCTCGTCAGTGGCTTATTTGGGGGTGCTTTCCCTTCTGATGGTACAGGCATCCGCACCAAGTAACCGATAGGCAGCTAGTGGTCCCTATGTAGTGTTTTCACCACACCAGTTCCCCTCTCTGGTTTTACACGATACACCGGGAGATTGGGTAACTTGGCAACCACTTCATACGGTAGCGAATTCCATTTGCAATTTGTGTTTTCCCGTGATGGCAAGATTGCGAACTTGTACTCGGTCACCTTCTCCCAGTTCCTGGTTCCTGACTCTTGCATCATACAGTCTTTTGTTCCGTGCATGATTCTTGGAAGCTGCATCAACTGCTAGCTGGTAGGCTTTCTGTAGCTCTTTTCTCATGTTGGCCACATACTGGTGATGCTTTAGGCCAGGGCTATTCAACTAAATTGTCAGAAACCCAAGGGGCCGGGGGCCGGACTGCCACGGCGCCTCCCCCGTGCTATGAATATATGTACACTTGACACAACACGCAACCACATTTTCACAACTTTTATTTAACTACATTGCAAAAGTAGTATACTTTTCAAAAAAAGTGCTTCATTTATGTGCAACTGCAAATAAACAAGTGCATGATGTGCATCTGAACATTCTAACACCAACACGTGTAACACATGTATAGTGCATCTGAGCTTATGAAAAAGTGCTTAATTTATGTGCAACTGCAACATCTCTTCTTATACATTTCAATATAAAATAAAAATAAACAAGTGCATGATGTGCATCTGAACATACTAACACCAACACTTGAACAAAAACACATTTATAGTGCAGCTGAGCACTAAGTGCTGAGAAAAAGTGCTTCATGTCTGTGCAACAACAGCAAATCACAGCATCTTATTGGCACTTATTGTCCACTCTTAATATCTCTCAAACATCAGGGGGGGCAGGGGGCAGACAGGCCTAGCCTACATACACACAACTAATGAGAGAGATTGCACTTCCTTGACTGGGCAATGGAAGAGAAAGAGGGTTCATAGGAAGTGAGGGCTACCCGCAAACAGTGATGCAAATGCTCATTTGTCAAGGAGGCACGGTTGCTTGTTTTAATGGCATTCATGTGAGAGAAGCTGGATTCACAGGTGTATGTTGAGCCAAACATTGTTAGCACAGATATTGCCAGCTTTCTTATGTTGGGGAATGTGTTGACATGAATACACTTTGTCCAAAATGTTGTGGTGGATTCATTCTCAAGAGCCTGCTTCAGAGCAGAAGATGCTTGCATGTCAATTATTTCAAGCTGCAGGGGACCTTCATCAATGTGAAGTGATGCAAGGAACTCTTGTCCTTTTGTGGAAATAGCAGCTACATTGTCAAATTCATCAAATCGTCTTGCAAAGTTTTCCCTCAATTTAGCAATGAAATCTGTCATTAATTGAGTGACTTTTGGCTTGACTTTACTTGTTGATGACTTGATCAGGTTACAAAGTGTGGGAAATTGGAGCATTCTGTCAGTGAGATCAGATGAGAAAATAACTAGTTTCGTTTGAAATGCAGTTAGACTATCAACAATATCAACAACTGTTTTATTTCTACCCTGCAGGACCCAGGTTAAGTTGATTCAAATGATGAAATATGTCGCTTAAAAAGCACATATTGGACATCCAACATTAGCGACAGAAACGTGTTGGCTTTCTTCTGCTTGGAGTCACGGAGAAATGTTATAATTTCCTTCCTGAGGTCACATACTCTCTTGAGCGCATTGCCCTTGCTTAACCACCGAACGTCATTATGTAACAGTAAATCACTATGATCAGCTGACATATCCTTAAGTAGTTGACAAAACAGTCTGTGTTGAAGACTGGAGGTCGCTCTGACAAGTGAATCATGGCCATAACGGAGTCCATTGTATCTTTCAACTCACCACTGAGTCGGGCGCACAGAACGCTCTGGTGGATCAAGCAGTGGAGTGATTTCATCCTCGGTGCGATGGCACGCAGTCGTGCAGCCAGGCCTTTGATGCTCCCCGCCATAGATGGAGCACCGTCTGTAACCAGCATGTTAACTTGCTCCAAATTAAGCTTGTTGTCTTTGAAAAAAGCAACAATTTTGTTGAACACGATTTCACCAGTTGTCTGTCCTTCCAGAGGTATTAGTCCCAGGATGTCCTCTCTGAAAACGTCACCATCGAAAAAACGCACAAATAAACACAGCTGAGCTATGTCGGAGTTATCTGTGGACTCGTCCGCAGCCAGCGATATTACAGCAGCTTTCCTCAATAGGCCTATCTCACAGCCCGCTTTCCACGCCCACTTCCGGTAAATAGTGGTGTCTTTAACATGAGCATTTACACGTTTTTTTCTCTGGAGAATCTAAGTACATTTTCTAATGTAAAAATGTGACAGACCAATATTATTATGAAGCAAACAAGATGGTAAATCAGGTCGAACAGATACAACAAACCTTACCTTGAGAAAACAAAAGTTGTAGACTTCTTAAATTACCTTTGTTAACATGTAGCGTCTATGGAGTGACGTCACGCTATCACCACTAACCCCGAAAGGGGGCGTATTTAGGGGGGCGGGGAAATTCTGTGAGATAGGCTTATTAACCCAAAAGAGTTTCAAAGACGTCTGTGGCTAAAATATCTATCCTTCTCGCTGTTGTTGTATCCGACATGGGTATTGACTTGATAGAGGCCATCACTTGCTCTCTCACTTTATCCTCCGTTACCACCTCCTCAACAGCGGCCAGCATGCATTCTTTTATCATCTCAGCATCTGTGAATGTTTTTTTCTTTTTGCCAAGGATCCATGCCACACGGAGAGATGCTGCAGTTGCTTTCTCCTGTACTGTGCAGGCCCGAGTGAAGTTACGCCGTGTTTTATCGTAACTTTCAGACAGCTTTTTTATCCTTTCCTTGCGCATATCTGAACCTGGTGGATAGTTTGCATCAAACTTGTCATGAGTTGTGTTGAAGTGCCTCCGCAGGTTATACTCCTTTGCAACAGCGTTGATTTGGTTGCAGAGCAAACACATTGGTTTGCCCTCGGGAGTTTCAATGTATGCATATTTCTCGGTCCACTCGTTATTAAACTGGCGATTTTCTGAATCAACTTTTCTCTTTTTCAATTTCGATAGCGACATGGTTACACTAGTACACACACTACACACCACACCAGTGGGAGCGAGCCAGGTGGGATGCAATGTTTGTTTTCATTTGATTTCACGTGCAGGAAGGAGAGCTCGGAGCGTTCTTTTTCTTCTGTCGTTTGGGTGCATGGCACTGCATACCGCCACAGCGCCACCTACCTTCCCAGACGGTGTTTAACATGCTATTTTACCAGCGCTTTGCTGGTGTGAAGGATTTGTTATTGTGCTGAACAGCCTGAACATGTCGGATAGGCCTATATAGAATTATGATTATTATGTCTGTGTACATTGGCGAACGTATGTGGTTGTTCCGACCATTCCGGTATAATAAGTAAATAAGTAACATAACGATTATATATTAAAAAAAATCTTCCGCGGGCCGGTCCAACTTGCTTGGCGGGCCGGATCTGGCCCGCGGGCCGCCAGTTGAATAGCCCTGCTTTAGGCCATCCCCCTCATCTGATTCAATGCCGAAACACAGATCCACCAGAAGCCGCGCCTCCCTGCCAAACATTAGCAGATATGGCGAGTACCCTGTGGCGTCGTTTCTTGTGCTATTGTAAGCATGCACAAGCTGACTTACATGCTGGCTCCATTTTGGCTTTTGGGCAGGATCGAGAGTACCAAGCATGGACAGAAGGGTGCGATTGAATCGCTCCGGTTGTGGGTCACCCTGAGGGTGGTATGGGGTAGTCCTCGATTTGCGAATGCCAAGCATATTCAGGAGCTCTTTTATGATCTTGCTCTCAAAATCACGTCCCTGATCCGAGTGGATGCGGGCTGGCAGCCCGTAATGTACAAAGAACTTCTCAAAGAGGACTTTGGCGACAGTCAGGGCTTTCTGATCTTTAGTTGGGTATGCTTGAGCATACCTGGTAAAATGATCTGTAACAATCAGTACATTGGCTATGCCTTTGGAGTCGGGTTCAATGGAAAGAAAATCTATGCACACTAAGTCCAGAGGACCATTACTTGTGATCTGTCGTAATGGGGCAGCTCTTTGTGGGAGCGTCTTCCTTGCTATGCACCTTCCACAGTTCTGGATGTACCTCACAATTTCAGAGGCCATTCTGGGCCAG
>NC_136804.1:6344200-6451700 GCF_951216825.1 Electrona antarctica
TATAGTCCTTTGCTACTCTGAAGGGGATATCACAACCCCGTGTTTCTACTTTCCCAACATACATTATTTCTGATTTATCTATATTGATCTTTGCCCCTGATGCCTTCCCATAAACATCAAGGTGACCCATAATTCTTTTGATACTGTCCATATTTCTGACTGTAAATGATGTGTCATCCGCATATTGTTGGATTACACTTTGACCATTCCCTGGAATTTCCACACATTTAATCCCTATATCACTTTTTATCAGGGTTGCTAAGGGTTCTGTGGAAACACTATACAAAATGGCCGACAGGGGGCAGCCTTGTCTCACTGACCTTTCCAAAGGAAAAGTGTCAGTCAGCACTCCATTACACTTTACACAGCTCTTGGCATTACTATACAGCAGCTGAATCCATTTAATGAGCCTAGGCCCAAAACCATATCTCTCCATTGTTTTGAAAAGGAAGTTATGCTGAACTCTATCAAAAGCTTTATTCAAGTCTATATTTAAGACAATACCACCTTCTCCATCATTATTCATGTGGTGAATCACATCTCGCATGGTGCATATTATGTCTGCTATATCTCTACCTGGCACACTGTATGCCTGTGTAGAAGATATAATGCTACCCATAATCTTTTTAATTCTATTTGCCAAAATCTTTGCAATAATTTTGTAGTCATTATTCAAGACACTGATTGGTCTGTAGTTCTCTAATTTCAGTTTACTTCCCTTGTTCTTATACAAAATTGTGATTACACCAGTCGACATGGATTGTGACACATGCTGTTCTCCCTCCATATGCCTGTAAACCCTTAAAAGTATAGGTGCCAGCACATCTGAGAAAGCTTTATAAAATTCCCCTGTTAGCCCATCTAAGCCTGGGCTCTTGTTAGGCTGAATACAATGTATAGCCTCTTTAACCTCATCAATCAAAATATCCTCGTCACATAGCTGTTTCTCAGATTCACTCATTTTGACAGTCACCTTGTTCAGTACATCCTCAACACAATAGTTGTCATCTTCACTTTTCCGGAATAAGTCCCTGTAAAAAGATTCCACCGTTTCTAGAACACTTACAAAGTCATTGACCTTTTCACCATTTTTATTTTCTAATTCGTGAATATAATTCCTCTTTTGCTTAGTTTTTTCAAGCCCTAGGAAGAAGGAGGTACATTTTTCACCCTCTACAGCATACTGTGCCCTGCTCCTCACAATTGCCCCCATACACTTGTTATTCTCATATTTATCTAACTCAGCTTTGATTTTCAAGTAGTTTTCAACATTGTAATTCACATTATTACCAGCATTTTCAATTTCCGTTGACAGCTTTTCTCTCAGTTCATTTTCCTCTTGTTTCTTTCTGAAATGACTTTGTTTTGCATATCTTATGCTTACAGTCTTAATCTTCTTTTTCAGAGCCTCCCACCATGCACTAGCATTGCTATGCATCATTGGATTATCCATCTCCAATGTAATACATTTTTGAATCACTTCCCTATAGATTTCCTCACTCAGTAAGCTTGAATTTAGACACCATATACCTCCACCTCTCTCTTGTTCATCTTTCAGGGTAATCTTAAAGGATAGCATGGCATGGTCACTCAGGCTGGTAAACTTGTACTGTATTTGTTTTATATACTTGGCTATATCCCTCTTAACAACACATAAGTCAATTCTGCTCTGTTTTCTGGAGAACCCTCTTTTGTTGGGATTGTCCTCTCTCCATTTGTCTAATAGGTCATTTTCCTCCATCATCTTTAGAAAAACATTCCTGGATGAATCATATTTATATTTAGCATTTCTCACAGCATCCATTCTACAACATTTCAAATTAAAGTCCCCAACCAAAATGCAATTCCCCACACTTAGGGGCTTTAACTGTCCAAAAAGATCCTTTCGTTCCAGCTCTACATTAGGAGCATATACATTTATTAATTTGAATATTGTGTTCTGGTATTCAAATTCAACCACCAGAACCCTCCCCTTGTTGTCAGACATGATTTGCGTTACATTATCCACCACCCCCTTTTTGATCAGGATAGCAACACCGCAGGACTTCTCACTATAATTGTTGACATATATAAGATCTCTCCACTTTGTTTTTACATTGTCCATTATAGCATCCGTCCAGCATGTTTCTTGCAGGCAGATTATGTCAGAGTTACATGAAAAGAGGACTTGTTCTAACTTCAGTATGTTCCTCAGACCATTTGCATTAAAGGATGTTATGGAAATCATAAGTAGTATGTAAGAAAAGAACATAAACATGACCCGTTACCTATTTTCTGGCACTTTTCTCATGGGCTCTTCTCCTTTCTTCCATGGCCTTTCTCTTTAGACTATTCCTGGCCTCTGGACTCAAGTCCATGTCATCATCTGAGAGCACTGTGTCTGCCTCAGGGGCTTTGGGTGGCACCTGCTGCTTCTCTTGGGCCAGTTCTCTTTTCCTCATCTCCTCGCCCGCTCCAGGTGCAGGACTAGGGGATATCCCCCCCCTTGTCCTAACTCCACCCCGGGCTCTGCCCCCATCCGTTTTAGGGCTCCCGAAAACAAGGCCACTTCTGGGGCTCTCCACACCAGTGGACCCGTCCATGGAGGTACTCACATGGTCACTGGGGGGCGGGGCAGGACCTGCAGAGGGACCCACACCACCCACCCTCTCAATCTTTCCCTCCACAGACAGATCCATCTCCTCCACGACACCATCCATGCTGCTCCCGATGTCAGCAGCATCCCCAGACGCACGGTGGGCCAAAGTGCATCCCTGGCTCGCAAGCGGCTCCTCTCCTTCTCTCGGGGGCGCATGCTGGTGGCCACCTCCACTCTCCACCTCCTCCCTCTCCACTGATGACGTCTCCTCCACTACTTGTCTCTCAGCTGGTGGCACCTCCTCTCTCTCTGCCAAAGGCGTCTCGTCGACCACCTCCGTCTCAGTCGGCGGTGCCGCTTCTGTTATGTCCTCGCCTTCCTCCTCTTCCTCCTCTTCCTCCACCTCCTCCTCCTGCCCTTTATCCTCAGGCTCCGAAAAAAAACTCTCCTCTCTGGTGGTGCCACATTGTCTCGCGTAATGTCCTTGCTGACGGCATTTGAAGCATACAAATTCCGGGCAATCAATCATGATGTGCCCAGGCCGAATACACAGCCTACAGACTTTCACCTGCCTGTCATAAAATGGTAAATGGTAAATGGTGCATTTATATAGCGCCTTTATCCAAGGCGCTTTACATAGATTGTGCATTACATTCACCCTTTCACACACACATTCATACACCGATTGCGGCAGAAGCCATGCAAGGTACCAACCAGCACATCGGGAGCAATTTGGGGTTCAGTGTCTTGCCCAAGGACACTTCGACATGTAGACAGGAGGAGCCGGGATTCGAACCGCCGACCCTTGGATCATTGGACGACCTGCTCTACCTCCTGAGCCACAGTCGCAACACGGCGACCATATTTCTGACTGTAAATGATGTGTCATCCGCATATTGTTGGATTACACTTTGACCATTCCCTGGAATTTCCACACATTTAATCCCTATATCACTTTTTATCAGGGTTGCTAAGGGTTCTGTGGAAACACTATACAAAATGGCCGACAGGGGGCAGCCTTGTCTCACTGACCTTTCCAAAGGAAAAGTGTCAGTCAGCACTCCATTACACTTTACACAGCTCTTGGCATTACTATACAGCAGCTGAATCCATTTAATGAGCCTAGGCCCAAAACCATATCTCTCCATTGTTTTGAAAAGGAAGTTATGCTGAACTCTATCAAAAGCTTTATTCCACGACATTTGATTCACACACATCACATTCCCTCTTTACTGATCGATCAATCTGATGAAGAACAACATTTGTAAAAATCCTATTGTGTCTAAGCATGAAGTCATTGTCATTCAATGCTGTTATACTTTTAAATTCATCCATATCTTTTTTACATTCATTTCTGGATATACCCCTGTCCACACTTTTTCGGACACTGGTACTTTGATTTCTCTCGTCACCATGAGTTGATAAAAGTCTTTAACTTTCATTTTACACAGCTCTATTTTCTTTCCATTCTTTTCGGCTTTCAATTCAGGCATCGTTACTATTCCCTTTCCTATATCATCACTGTTTATTCCTTCCACCCATTCTCTAGGCATGCTTTCCTTAACTTTTTCGTACACATTCAATATTGTTACCTTACTGACATCATCATATTCCTGTACTCCATCTAATATTGCTCTCTTAGGTAAAAAACCTGGTATGACTTCATATACTGTACATAATCCTTGACTTGGTTTAACCCGGCCTTCATAAATATTCTGTTATAAAGCCAAGTCACATTGTGTTTTACCCTTGGATTTAAAAAGACAGGTTGGTTCAAAATCATATCCATGTTTGTACACTCATATGTGATCTGCGGTAGGAACCTTGTCCAAGCTTCAAACACCTCTTTATAGAAATAAGGCACGTGATCTTCATACATGCTTTTCTTAAACCCCATCAAAATACCATATTCCCCCAGTTTTATTCAAATACTCCTTGAGAAAGTATTTCCACCCATGATCTTCACGGTCATATAAATACTTCTGGATTACTTTTAATCTGATTGCTTTGATTTTTACCTTTAAATCTATTAACTGTAGTCCTCCTTCACTATACTTGGCTATCAGGGTTTGATGAGCTATCCTGACGCCCTTCCCCTCCCATAAAAGATCTGACACTACCCTTTGTATTTCTTTAAGTACCCATTCTGGCATATCCAATGTTCCTATAACATACACCAACCTTGACATTATTAATGCATTGACCACAATAACTTTCCCTTTTATTCTAAGCCTTCTCTGCTTCCACAAATTCAGCGTTTGCTTTAGTTTATTCAACACACCAGTCCATGTCATATCTCTTGCGTCCGTCCCATTTGTACCAATACTTACCCCGAGAATCTTTACAGAACCCTCAGCTACTTTAAATGGAATTTCACAAGCACTTTCTTTCATCTTTCCCACATACATGATTTCGGATTTATCCACATTTATTTTTGCACCTGCTGCCTTCCCATACATATCTATGTATTCCATTATTATTTTCACACTATCAATATCCCTCACTGTGACTGTTGTGTCGTCCGCATATTGGTGTATTACACTAACTCCTGGGATTTCTATGCCTCTTATCCTTTTGTCCCCCTTAATTAGAGCGGCCAGAGGCTCCACAGAAATACTATACAGAATGGCCGATAGGGGGCAGCCTTGCCTCACTGATCTTTCCAGTGGAAAGGTGTTGGTCAGCACTCCATTGCATTTTACACAGCTTTTGGCGTTTTTATATAGCAGCTCTATCCATGATATCATCCTTTTCCCAAACCCAAACCTCTCCATTGTTTTAAACAGAAATGTGTGGTTTACTCTATCAAATGCTTTGTTTAAATCCAGGTTCAGAGCAATTCCCCCTATTTCATCATTTTCCATATGGTGTACCACATCTCTAATTGTACATACTGTGTCAGTTATATCTCTTCCTGGGACACTATACGCTTGTGTGGGTGCAATAATACCTCCCAGTAACTTCTTTATCCTGTTTGCCAACACTTTTGCAATGATTTTATAATCTGTATTCAGCAGGCTTAAAGGTCTATAATTTTCCAACCTCAATTTACTTCCACGTTTTTTGTATAATATAGTCACCACACCCATAGACATTGATTCAGGAACTACTTGTTCTTTTTCTATGCATTTATACACTTTTAGTAAGATGGGTGTTAGGATGTCTTCAAAAGCTTTATAGAATTCACTAGGCAGCCCATCAGACCCTGGACTCTTATTTGATTTACTGTTTTTTATAGCATCTTTAATTTCTGTTGTTGAAATGTCTTCCTCACATGTTGTCTTCTCACTTTCAGATATTTTAACCTTGACTCCCTCTATCACTTTTTTGACACATTCACTGTCCATTGCTTCTTTTTTGAATAAATTGCTGTAAAATGTTTCAGCCGTCTCTAGTACTCCAACTAGGTCATTAACCCGTTCACCTTTTTCATTTTCTAGTTCATCTAGTGAAGGTCAGACTGTACAAGTCACTTGTACTCTCCACCCTACTCTATGGTTGTGAGAGCTGGACACTCACAGCGGACACTGAGCGCAGAATACAGTCCTTCGAGAACAAGTGCTACAGAAGGATGCTACACATATCATATAAAGAACACCGGACAAACAAATATGTTAGACAGATAGTCACCACCCATGCTGGAGAACAGGAGCCCCTACTCTCAACAGTAAAGCGTCGCAAACTGGCCTGGTATGGTCATGTCACAAGGCATACCTCGCTGGCAAAGACCATCCTACAGGGGACAGTGGAGGGGAAGCGGAGAAGAGGCAGGCAGAGAAAGGCCTGGATGGACAATATCAAGGAATGGACTGGCTGCAGCTTACAGACCCTGCTGCGCACAGCTGAAGACCGAGAGCGCTGGAGATCCCTGACTGCCCAAGCATCCACCATGACACCCCTACGGCCCCCTAGGCCATGGGATGAGTAAGTAAGTAAGTAAGTAAGTTCATCTATATAATTCCTTTGCTGCTTTTGTTTCTCCATGCTCAAAAAGAAGGAGGTGCATTTCTCTCCTTCTATTGCATATTGCGCTTTGCTTCGTATAATAATAATAATAACATTTTTTCATGTTCATGCATTTCATTCTGAAGCTTCAAAAAAAACTCCCAGGTTATGTTGGGGGTCTCTTTCTATCTTTTCAAGCTCCTTTTCTATTTGTTCCCTAAGTTCTTCTTCTTTTCTCTCCCTCATAAACTTCCTCTGCTTAGAGTATTTAATACTGATCGCCTTTATGTTTTCTTTTACTGACTCCCACCACCGCCCCACATCCTCTTCCATTAAATGTTCAGACATTCTCCCTTTTACATATTTCATAATCACATCCTTGTATCTTTCCTCTTTTAACAGACTGGTATTCAGACACCATAGTCCCCCCCCCCCCCCCTCCCCCCTGTGCCCATGTCCAGCGAAAAGGAGAAGACTGCATGGTCACTCACTGTTGTATATTTATACTTTGCATTTCTACTGTATTCCATAATGCTTTCTTTTACTAGACACCAGTCTATCCTGCTTTGTCTCATTTCTCCTAATACTACTTGTCTTCTGGAAATCTCTTTTTCTTGGGGATTTTCTGCTCTCCATAGATCTATGAGTTTGTTTTCTGCCATATTTTCTAAAAGAACTTTCCTTGATGAATCATGTCTAAACCTGGCACTGCTTGAGGCATCTAGTTTATCACACCAGACATTATAATATCCTATAATTATGCAGTTTCCTGTACATAATGGCTTCAATTGGTTAAAGAAAACCCTCCTATCATTTTCCACATTTGGTGCGTATATGTTGATCAACTTAAATGTCACTTTCATGTATTCAAATTCCAAAATAATCATTCTCCCATTTGTGTCACTGGGAATGTGCCTGATGTTGTCCACACTTCCCTCTTTTACCAAAACAGCAACACCACATGACACCCTAGTCCCATTATTGGCATACATCGCCCCTTTCCATTGTTTTTTACAGTTCTCCATGATTTCCTCATCCCAATTAGTCTCTTGCAGACATATGATATCAGAGTTGCATAGCGCCACCACCTGTTCAAACTTTGAACTGCTCCTCAGCCCATTCGTATTAAAAGATGTTACCTTCAACATTAGGTTTAGGAGCGTTAGTGTGTGCACCCAGACTTTCATACCTTCTGGCTTCCTTCATCTTCTTCCCTTGATTCTTTGATTTTTTCCTTTCAACAGCAGAGATCACTTCTTTCAGTTCTTTCGGGCTCATGTTGTCGATTGCACTTGCAGCCTCTTTGTCTCTGCTGCCTCTTGGTGTTTCGTCTGTGACCGTGTCTCCCATGTCGATGTCTTGTATTGGGGGGGGCTCTGTCTCCTCCGGCCCAGTGCTTCTCTCTTTGCCCTCTCCATTGGCCCCGACAGCGGCCTCTCCATCTCTCCTCTCTTTGCTGCCTCCTAGATGTTTCGTGCCCTCCGGGGTCTTCAAATGGTCTCAACCTGGTGGATGCACCCGTTGGGCACATGCTCCCACGCCGTTTCCATTCTTCCCCCCGTCAGACACTTCTCCCTCCAGGACCGCGACATCAAGGCTGCACCCGATGTTGTCCTGCTCCCTCTCTGCATTCACCTGGGCCTCCACAGGTGTAGCCTCTGTCTCATTTATGGTATCATCCTCTCCCGCGTCGTCCTCATCTTCATCGCCGTTGTCATCACCATTTTCATTCCCTCCCTCCTCCTCTGCCTCTTCATCCTCCTCCTCATCCTCCTCCTCTTCCATTTCATTTTCAGGGTCAGAGAGGTCGCCATTTGCCTCCTCGTTGCATTTGCAGAAAGCTCTTACTTCCTTGCATTGCTGGCAACGACCTGATTGGGGGCACTCTCTCGCGTAGTGGCCTTGCCTCTTACATTTGTGGCATTTAAATTCCGGGCACTCTATCAGAATATGTCCTGGCTGTATGCATAGCCTACATACTTTGACCTGTCTGTCATGTATGCAGCGGAAATATTCTTCCCCCTCCAGTGTCAAAAATGTTGTGGAGTACGGCAAAGATTTTACATACTGATTGAACTTCACTTTCACAAATCTTGTGCCATCTGCAATGTCTGTTCCCTTCCAGAGCTTTCTTTTTATGGGTGAGGTTGCTGTCACCTAGCCTCGCGTTGCGATACTAATATACCACTGCGCTGGGCTGCGTGGGACATTAGTCTCGACCTCGTCACTTTCAGGATTATTTCCAAGGGGCGGTTACAAAAATGATTCAAACGGTCTCTATTGGTTAGGCCTACAGCCAACCAGAGCAGCCCAGGCAGGGCAGCCCGCTACGTCACACAAGCGCCGGCGCGACACTCTAGTGTGAAATGTAAACACAACAGCATTTGGTCGCAGACTAGTACAGAACACAACAGCATTTGGTCGCAGACTAGTACAGAGAGAGACAAAAATATGGATGTTAATGATAATTGTCGTTTTTGCAATGCTTCTTTAAGAAGTAGTGGAAGTTGTCGAAGAATTGGACACTCTAAATTAATCTTTCAGCAAATGGCACTTGCATCAAAGGACAAGAATATTTTCGAGAAACTTCAGGGTTTAGGCTTGACTTTGATTAATTCTCGGGACAAATCATTTCGGTCCTGCATTAAGTGCGATAACGCAGTAAAGAGACATGAACAGTCGGTACATTTATTCCGAAAATGGGAAGAGAACGAAAGGGGATCTCTAGCAGCAGCGTCGGCTACAACATCGAGCCGTGGTTCTGATCCAGCAGTATCTGTCGCCTCTCCGTCGCCGACACCATCTAGTCCACCGTCAACGTCAAGTCACGGTTCTACAACTTCTGAGAAACGGTCCCGAGACCAATTGACACCATCCAAAACGCCCAGGAGGGAGAAAAAAAGATGTCTAATTCCTCCGAGTCCTGGTCAGACCACATCAACCTCCGCACGGCGAAGTATTGTTGAGGTAAGGTTTTATTACAGTCTTTAAACAATTAAAGTTCTACTCCCTAAACGTGAGTGTTTATTAGGATATGCCCCTGTAAACAAGTTAAACTGTATGTGACGATTTCCCGTTTATCGACCTTAAATGTCCTGATGAATTGAAAATGGAGGACCCTGATGTAAAAAAACTCTTTGTTCTGGTTATATCCTCACAGTAACCGTTTTTGTGTTGACCAGTACTTTCGTTTGAACTGTCTGTACCCATTCTACAAACTGAATATAAATGTCAATAAATCATCCGTAATAGCATCTTGTAGTCAGTCCTGCCCCATATTAGTATGGCTATGCGAGGCTAATACAGTGCCCCAACCCCCCACATAGTAGTGTGGAATGTGGCTTTCATGTTTAGCAGAGATGGGGGTTGGGCAGTAACTTGCAAAAGTAATCGTTCAAGGTTTTTCATGATCCTTCAGGGTCATGGTAAATCCAGGGGTTGAAAGTTGGATTGCCATTAAAAATCCTGCTAAACTAATACTTAGAATGGATTCAGAATCATGAATAACCCCTAGTTTGACACATTACATGCTTCTTAAAGCATCATTAAAGTTAGATTTATTTTGCCTTAGGCCTATAGGTTTCTAATGGTACTCCAACTTTTAGCCCCTGAATTTAACATGATCCACAATTTATATAATACTCAATTTTTAATGTGTTATTTGGATGACCCTAAGAATCATAAAAAGCCTACCATTTTTATTTTGGTTCAGGACCTTTTTATCTTAGCTTGCCTGGCATGGTGGTGGAAATTAGTGATACTGGGATTATGTTTGATGGAATATTTCCTTCCTTTTTCAGGTAATCACCACATACCCTTCTAAAACGGTTGCCAAGTTTAGCCAGCCAGAAGAGGCTGGGATTGTAACCAACATCACCAATCAACAATGGAAGACGGCTGCTAAAAAAATTCTGAATCACAAGGATCTAGCAGAAGAGGTCAAGATTAAGGTTCTAGATATCATTGAAAGTGAATGTAAAACCCTCTGTAAGCATGACAGTGATTGCATGCTGTATAGGTCATCAGCAGAGGATCTGCAGTCTTTTTCTTTTGAACATTTAGAGTCAGATCTGAAACGTCTAGCGCCATTCATGATATCCATATTTGCCACCATCACAAGAAATTCTGTGCCTGCCACCTGTGCTTCAGCCGCTACGGCATTGAGAGGAAGAGAGCCCCGACTGTCAGCGTTTGCATATTTTTTGAACAGCATATTACAGCATGGGGGGGCAAAGAAGGCCGTTTTTCAAAGGCTGAGCAAAATGGGCGTCACAACCACCCACGATAATGCTGTACGGAAGCAGCAAGAGTTGGCTAACCTTTGTGGTGAGGATGTTCAGGGCTTAAAGTTGCAAATCGAAGAATACCTGAAGAAGTCTGGAGAAGAAGAGGACCCTGAGCCAGTAGTTGTCCCTGAGCCAGTAGTGGACCCTGAGCCAGAAGCCACCCATCGAACCATAGAGGAAGAGGAGCCAGAGTTTGAGCAGGAGCTGGACAGCCTCTATCGAAGCATGGAAGAGCTCAACGTGTTAGGTGAGTTTCCAGTTTTCACTTCTGGTTATGTCTTTGTGAGTAGAATGAGTGAGTAGAATGAAAAGTGTGTGTGTGTGTGTGTGTGTGTGTGTGTGTGTGTGTGTGTGTGTGTGTGTGTGTGTGTGTGTGTGTGTGTGTGTGTGTGTGTGTGTGTGTGTGTGTGTGTGTGTGTGTGTGTGTGTGTGTGTAAACTAAACATGTATCTAAATGGTTGTTGCATTTATCCAACAGGGGAAGCCTCGGTGGAGGGTGGCGAAGAGACAAGCAGCACACACGAAGATGGCGAAGCTGTGTTACCATTCAGTGACCTCAATAACAATGAATTCATGGCAACTGTCATACCGGCCCCACACACATATTCCATTATTTTTGACAACTTAGATTTTTTTTGCAGAACACACCATCAGTCCCAAAAAAGCAGCAACCAGTCTTTTCACTGGATTCACCATATGGCTGTACGCGACAGAATTCCCATATTCCAGCTCAGCAATCGTAGACCAATCCAAGACCTCCTTCACTACGACGTTGGTAACTCTCTTCCATCTGTCCTAACGCAAGAACACATGCGGAAGGAGTTCATTGTCCTTGGCAGTCGAATGCTCACATGTCACCTGGATGCTTTCAAACCCCTTGAAAAGCTTGTAGTGCATCACATACCACACCAGTACTCAGATGAAATGGCACAGCGCTCCACTGATGTAAGTACTGTGACCTACATGTGGCCTGGAAAACTGACAAATCTGCTAGTGATATAAATAATTGGGTTCGTCTATTTGTCTGGCCATTCCAGGCAAAACAAAATGTAACATGCCTTCATATAATGTGTAATCCACTAGCAAGTCTAGCACGTTTATATATGAATGTCTGTCTTTGTTCACAGTATCCCCTGGGTCTCATATTCAAAAATGAAAATTTAACCACGGAATTGACTGAAGTGCTGT
Source organism: Electrona antarctica (assembly GCF_951216825.1). Classification (NCBI taxonomy): domain Eukaryota; kingdom Metazoa; phylum Chordata; class Actinopteri; order Myctophiformes; family Myctophidae; genus Electrona; species Electrona antarctica. Next base: position 6,356,198 of record NC_136804.1, read on the forward strand.
TCCAACTTCAGAACAAGTAAGTATCTCCACTGTCACTTATTGCACTTATTGCCAAGCGGGGACAGATTCTTGATTTAGTTTTGAGCCTTCCTTTCTGTGTATTCTAAGGTATGTGCCAAAGCGAGCAGGACTCAGAGGGGTGTTCCCAGTGTTCTTTGGCGGTGACCGGCTGACAGAGGCAAACTCCCGGACTATCCAGTGGTCCATGGTACAGGGAAACACCCCAGAGCAAAGACTGGAGGGCATGCACTTCAAGTTTGAAGACTGGCATGCCATCAGAAATCTATTTGAAGTGAGTGTCATTAAATAGTGGATATGTAATTTTAAATCGACTATGTTACATGGTACCACTTTTTTTTGTAATTAATTATCCAACTCTTGTGCAAAATCATGTGATAGTTAATTCAAATGATACTGTCCACACTTTAAAAAGTAGAACCTGAACCACAAGACATAGACATACAGTACAACAGTCATTACTTTGGACATACCATAGTAAAATAAACTTTAATTTCTAACTTTATTTTATGTAAATTTAGATCTATCATAAGGTGTTCTTCAAGGATGCGTCGACCAAAGATCATGGGACTCTTGTTGCTAACATGAACATGTTAAAGTAAGTTGCAATTTATTTAGCCGCATTACTTAGGACATTTTCAGTTCCCCCCCCCCCCCCCCCCCCCCCCCCAACCAATATCGTCATCGGAAAAGTGTTGTATGTACTTTATGTGATTTTTTTTTTCACAGTGATTTGTCACCTGCAAACTGAACATGAACATGTCTGGATATTGAATGAATTGTAGTACTGCACACTGGGACGTGAAATGCAGTCCTGACAACATGAAATTGGCATAGTCTTGCCAGGGGAGGAGGTATGGATAGCACAATGTGGGCAGTTGTTAACGTTCTGCAGAAGACGTTGAGGACACACATAAGATATTTGTTTTATAGTGAGGGGTTATGTCCCTATATGCCACAGATTTGCAAAAATGTTGAAAATTAGAATGAACAAAAATTAACATGAGGTTAGTCATGAGAGAGAAAAAAAGGAACCCTGTGTGTCTCTGGAATACACTTGCATAAAGCAAAAGTGGGCAGTCAATGCACACTGCCCTTCATGTAAATGTACTCCAGTATTTTAAGTCTGCACAATGTAAAACAACTGCCCCTGTGTTATTACATTTCTAAATACACTGTGTGTGTATCTGTGAGAGAGAGGGTGCGTAGAGTGAGGGAGACAGTGACACATACAACTATGTATGTTTGAGTGTGAGAGACCGTGAGTTGAGTGAGGGAGACCGAGAGACTCAAATAAATATGTATGTGTGTGTGTGTGTGTGTGTGTGTGAGTGTGAGAGAGGGGTGAGCGAGAGAAGTAGAGACTGAATGAAAAATATTTTGAATTGAAATTAAAATCCAGATTTCTGATTGACAGATGCAGCAATGCTAAACAGGGACCAAAGAAGGCATACAATGCCTACAAACAGTTTGTTGTCAAAGACACAACTGCACTGTTCCTGGCAGCTGCGATGGAACACTTTGGCTTGACAGATGTAAAAGGTAACTTATATCTAATAACATTATATCTAACATAATGTCTCAGTAGTCAAATTAATGCAACTTAGTATATTGAATATACTTCAAAATGTATAAGAACTGTTGTGATTATTGTTGTACTGTTGTTTTTGTCAACCAAGAATTCCTTTTAATGTTTTGACAGAAATCCCAGACGATTTCATTCCACCTGCAGTTCTCGCTGGAACTAGGGATCAGCAGCGGAAGTGGCTGGCTGACATGGTAGCAGGCTGTGTCGACTGTTACCTCCACTTGGATGATGACCCAGATTCTTTCAGAACTTCCGATTTTCCGTGCCGCATGCAAGACCTTGTGTGTCAAAGAACATTCACAAGCAGGTCAGAGCGATCAAGGCATGAGAAGGACGTTCATGACATGGATATGACGCCTCCGGAACGGGACCACAAAAAGGAGCACACAGAAGCAAGAATGAGCTTTGGGTTTTTCCTGCTAGACATGTTAGATGCAGTGAAAGAGGGTGACGGTGAAAGGCTAATGAGATTGTACATACTGGCACTTAAGTTCTACAGGGCGTATGGTCACACACAGTATGCGTACAGTACATTTCTTTTGACTGTGCAGCTCCAAGCCACACTATCCCCTCGAATGGCTCACTCTTTGACCTGGAACAGATTCTGGAATGGTAGGGGGGGGAAAGGTAAAAACATGCCTCTCGACCTGCACCTAGAACACCTAAACGGTTTTTTGAAATCATTTTTGAAGGGTCTAGGGCCTAATCTTTCAGAGAGGTCAGCATCTAGGATCAGCCAGTCCATAGGAGTCCTCAAGCAGATGATGGACAAAACTGACAGGGAGCTGAAACTGTCAACTCCCAGTGGCATTCACCGTGCAGCTGGAGAGAAAGACGACATTGTGGCCCTGGTTAAGGTGTTTAGGGAGGCACAATTATTCCAATGCCAAGTCGGAAGACAGTTCAGTGCATTCCCTAACTTCAGTAGGGATTTGTTTCAAAATGTTCGCTATGCTGACTATTGTAAGTGGATGAAAAACAAGCTCAGAGAGTGGAGGAGAACCCCTATTTAAAAAGACAGCAAGGGTATCTACTGTACACGTCTTTAGTTTCAGGATTTCTGCATGCACCTTGTGTTTATTGTACATACTTTTAACGTACTTTTTGGAAACTGCTGGTAAATTATACACTTTTGTACCTGACCAGATTAATAAAAACGTCTTGATTACATCCTCTGCATTTATTATTTCGATTTTCGATGCATAATATTCATGATGCCATTTTATTTCCCATTTGTATTTTCAGAAAGAGGTCACAGTCTTCACTTGTATAACAGTTTAAGCTACTGAAGGTTTCAATGTTTTTGTCTCATGACCTTCAAGGTATCTAGCACCTGTCCTTGTAGGTTTGCCAAAGGTATCCCTGTATTTGCAGATATTTAACCTCTAGACGGGAACCACCTTTTGGTGTTCTAAGCATCGTTATACTTTAGATATTGACAAATAGCAGATCTACAAGCTCATAGCGCGGCACCGAGTGCCAAAATCTAGAAAATGTGGCGCAAATCTTTGAATATATATTCTTTCAGAGCGAACGTTTTTAACTCAAATCTTTGCTTCTGGGAGGGTTCCCCGGAAACAACATATTTTCAGATGGAGCTCCACGGCCAAATTCAAATAATTCTGGGGGTCCTTGACATGCAAAAGGTTGAGAACCACTAACATAGAAACATGAAGTTTTTCAGAAAACTGTCAGGATTTAGAAGACATTTGTAGAATGTCAAATGTCCTCAGGTCAATGGGTTAATGTAGTTGACTGTCATTGTTCAATATATTACAAAAAAACATTAGTTATTAATTCTATTCAAATTGAAGAGACCATTGTATTACTCTTGGTTACATTGATTGCAATTAAGTGATAATGTTATTGACCGTATATTCAATTCATTGCTTTTTCCTTGAAATAATGGCAGTCACAATGCATTTTTATTCTACATATCAGGACGGATTCTGCCAATGCAATTCAATTGTAATGGAGTGGTTTGATGCCGTGTGAAGATTTCTGATCCGCCCTCAGAATCAAAGTGTGGTGTGACTGTGCCCTTATATTCATTTCATTTGGATTCATGCATTTATAGACGTGATGAGCATGGATTCTCTTCCACATGCAATGCAACACATGGCTCTTAGATCATACCATAAATGTCTCACTTTCTAAATTTATCGTCTTTGTAATTCCATGAACCAACGTTATAACAACTATTTGCTCAATTATTGAAATGAAATATCCATAAGCTTTTGAAAAGGTGACACTTTATTAAACATTTGGCAATACAGGTTATACAATTCAATGTGATCATCCATTTACACAAGTTGCATAAATTATGTACATTTGGAACAACATTTTCAGATGGGAGTCAGCAGCCAATTACATATAATTCTGGCGGTCCTTGACATGACAAAGTTTGTGACAGTCTTGATTTGGAAGACATTTTTTTGAAGTACAATCAGGTCTAAATGGGTTAATACAAATGCATGATCTACAACTGCTCCCGACAGATAATGATGCAGCACCTTCTAGACTAAATGATGTACACCTTCTAGACTAAATGATGCAGCACCTTCTAGACTAAATGATGTATTTGCAAACATTCTGCAGAATAACAAAAATATGTCATTCTGTCATTTGACTAATTTCTGACACTCCTGAGATTCCTGACAATGACATTGACGACCCTGAGCTGCTGAGTGGTGCATGCATCTGGTCTACATCATCTGCCTCATCAAAGTAGCCAGTATAATACATATCTGGCAGTTCCAAGGGCGAAGGGTCACTGGTCTCAAAGTCAATGTCAATGTCGTGAAATACATCGTCAATTACTTTTAGAATTTGCCTTGCATAGCGCTCAAAGAACACAGGGATATTGCATCTTATATATGCCAAGTCAAATATCTTAGGGCTGTGTTGGATAACAGCATCAATGAGTTCAGTACCAAAGCCAGTGCAGCCTACTTTAGAAGTGAACAGATGTGCATTTCTAGGAACCAAACTTTCCTGGTAAACCTCCAGCTTCTCCCTTAGCAACAATTTATGTTCTTTTAGTACCTGCCTAGATCTAGTAGCAACCTCATCCAGTTCAAACATCTCATAATTGGGTGTCAATTCTTCACAAACTACACTGGGGCAAGAACATATAGAGTGACAATAGGTGCAACATAGATGTCCTGGGTCCACACTTGTAGTACCTTCTTCAAACCTACTGTATAGGGCCTTTCGAAAGCATCCAGTTTTGGATTTCAGTAGCAACACTTTCACTCCCTCATCAGTCCTTTTATGCTGTTTAACCACATACACTGCAGCATGTGACTGTGAGCCATCTCTGCCTGCCCGGCCTGCTTGCTGAACAATAGCTTCAAGGTCCTCAGGTGCCCCATACATTATCACATGATGTACATTAGGAAAATTTAAGCCCAAGCCTAAAGCTGTTGTTGCGACGACAACTCTACAACTCCCATCGCCAAAGAGAGATGACAGGATTCGGCTTTTGGTGGTGTCGTCTGTTTGGCTGCTGAACATTCCTATCAGTAGATTGTCTGGATTCTGTTCAGGGTCTCTTTCAACCCATGCATCCGTGTCCAGCTCTCCTTGGAAATAAGCAAAAACTCTGACAAGTGCCGGAATTGACCTGCAGTAGATAAGTATGGGAGACATGGAAAGACCCTTGTCCTTTACCTCTCTCACAACCCAATCCAGGCATTCTAGCGTTTCCTGAGAGACAAAAATCAATCCCAGTCTGATGTTGGTACGGTTGGGGCTAACTGTTAGAGTTACTGTATTGTCATTGTCCATGAGAAGCAATTTCTTCACCAAATTCCTGGAGTTGAGATCAGCAGATGCAGTCAGTGCCAGCACAGGTGTACCTGAAATGACAAATAATTGCACCGTCAGCTTAATTTGTAACATGCAAATGCTTAATAAAAAAAATATATATATATATATATATATATATATATATATATACACACACACACAACAAAATTGCACTGATCACACTGCCATCCGTCAACATATATTCTAACCAAAGTTAATGACACTGTTCAGCTACAGCTAGTCACAATATGGAATTGTCTACACCATTTGAATCTACAATTGGCAAAATTTACTTCACACATGTACAACCCAAGAATGTTGGAGTATAATTCACATTTTCAAAAGAATACTAAGGTACACGTGGTTGAGAAAATATTACATTGTGTGCATTTCTTTTTAAGATATACTGACCTTCCTTGACGAGCCCTCTCAATTCTTTCAACCTCGAAAAACTCTCTCTGAAAGCTACTGCGTCTTTGTTTGAGGGCAGTCCCCTGAGAAAATAACAGAACATTAAATTATAATCAATTGCAGACAGAGAATACACTGTGACAAGCTATTTGCAGCCACTGGGGAAAATAAAGAAAGAAAAATGCTGCTGGTATATACAATATACCAAGAACTATTTGCACATACATACATTAATGCTGCTATATACAATATGACAAGACTATGCACATTTGATGGATGTACATTACGCTCTTGAATCTTCTTTTTTCACCTTCGTCCCTTTTGCCTTCCCTCCCTTTCTTTATTATTTTACGTTTTTGTATCACTATTCTACTGTTGTCTATACTGATGATTGTCTGAAGGAAGCCTAAGCCAAAATTCGTTTTACTCTTATGTATAAGTATAATGTACCTGTATACAAGATAACAAGATGTAACAATACAGTACAACCTTGAATACAGAACATTGCCTACTATAAATTATTTGAAATGCTATAGCATTTTCTTTGCAGCTTTCTTTAGAATAGTTTATGCTATCACTACAAGTACGATCCAATACTTGTACCCAAAACTAGCAAATACTAAATGTTAAGAATTATCGACGTGAATCCCACGTCTTGCTTTGTTTGTTCTGGTGAATTGGTGTTGTTAGCTTCTGTTAGCCACAATAAGCTAGCCTGGTTCCAGACAAATCTGCCATTGCTAGTTTATAGTTCAAACAATACAAACAATACATAGACGTTAGTCATGAGAATATTTAGCAAACATTACGTACCATTTGTATGCAAGGTGAACCTCATCCACGACAATACCCATTAAATTGGCCTTGAAAAAATCCGAAGAAAACATGCCTCTCCACTGTTTCTTCATCACCCATTGTTCCGGGCCACCAAATATAATTTGTGCATGGCCATTAAGGATTTCAGCGTCGTCGTGGACTCCGAGTTGATAGGCAGTAAGTCCCATCCTGGTAGCTTCGCTAATCTGGTCTTTCATCAGAGCGAGCAACGGAGAGACAACAACAACCAGTGGGTTTTCACTGAGTCCTAACTTTTTGCCGACGAGCGGAGCTAGTTGATAAATCAGGCTTTTACCAAAACCAGTCGGTAAAAGACAAAAAGTATCCCGCTTCCCAACAAAAGCCTTAAGGGCAACTGATTGTTCATCTTTTAGAAAAGAAATATGTTCCAACTCATTCACTACTGTTGTTATGGCGGCGTCCATCTTTGCTCGACTCTGGGCTCTTGCAAAGTACGTCAGAGGCTCAGCGCCCTCTGGTTGGCCGAAGCCTTTTCAGGCTCGGCAGGAATCTCGGATTCTTTTCAGAGTTGACAACCACCAGACTAAATCCGCCTCGGGGCATATATGCAATAGGGGCGGGTTTAGTGTGGCTGCGCCAGGCTAGCAGCGTTCACCTTTCTAGACTCCACTAAAGCTATGGTCTGTAAGCTCCTCTGGTTGTGGAAGCTCTGCTTCTCAAGGCTGAGTCTACATATACTGTATGTGTCAACCCATTCTGGACGGGAACCCCTTTTGGTGTTTTAAGCATTATTTAAAACTTTAGCTGTTGAAAAATAGCAGATCTACAAGCTCGTAGCGGGGCACGAGTGCCGCGCTATGAGCTTGTAGATTTGCTATTTTTGAAAAATCATGAAAATGTGGCACAAGTCTTTGAATATATACTTTCAGAGCGTTTTTTAACTCAAATCTTTGCTTCTGGGGAGGTCCCTGGAACAACATATTTTCAGATGGGGGTGTCCGCTCTGCAGCCAAATACAGATAATTCTGGGGGTCCTTGACATGAAAAAGGTTGCACCACTGACATAGAAACATAGGTTTTCAGAAAACTGTCATGATTTAGAAGAATCGATTTTGTAGAATCGACCTCAGGTCTAAATGGGTTAAGATGGCCAGGGTCCACTTACTGAAATAAATTAATACCGTATGCAATAAAGAGGTTTTCTTCTAAACCAAACCTTTTAGCCGTGTGACCCAAAAAGCAAAATATGATGTCTCCCCTCCAGGCCTGGAATTTCATCCTTTTAGGGGCAAGGCCACTTGGCCTTTAGTGTGGTCAACTTTTTGAGGGCACAAGGCCAAGTGCCAGGGCATGAAGGCCATCAATTAAAACAATGATTTTAAGTCCCCGGTCATCATTATTTTAGCTTAAAGGTTAAGGATGATTACATTTTTATTTATTTAAAGGCAAACATTGGTTCAGAACAGTGCTTCTTAAATAAATAATCACAGCTTTAAATAACAAAATATAAGTAGCTACTGTTACTGTAGTTACTGTAAATTAAAATATTGTAAACATTTTAATAGTGCAGAGAGATGAAAATCATAATGAAATGGCCTAGGACCCTGTCACCCTAGGCTAATTCATATACATTTAATTTGGGGGTCCTTGAAATTAAAATGGCTGAGGATCACTGGATTAAATTGTGAGTTAATTCACAGAAAATACAATGACAGACAGCCTACATTCATTTCTGTTCTGCCTTGTTTGTTTTTGTTCTGCTATTGTCACAACTGTGTGATATGTTCCTTGTTTTTCTTCTATTGTTTATACTGTGCAAATTGTTCAGCAACTTCTAACTTTGTTTCGAAAGGTGCTTTATAAATAACATTTACTTACTTAACTTTTGAATGAGGGCTTGGTTTAGAAAAGCCTATAGGCTATTTTGTGCTAAAGTAATATATTGAATAACATATAAATGTAGATTTTAAGGCTAGACTGGCATATGGCATTGTGGGGCTGCAGGACTGAGGACTCTGGAGATAAGTCAAGTGTAAAAAGCATTTTGTACAATTGTGTGCTTATGAACATTTACCACGTTATGTCCGCATTGATACAGAAATTAATGATTATTAAGCGAGCGACGCGTGGTGTACAGTGAGCGCGCTCTGGTGCTCTGGCTACTAGCGTTTGGCTAGCGATATTAGCCGTGGCCAGCGTTGGCTGTTTAAACAATTTACTCTGTCAACTAACGTAGCAGACGATAGCGTGGTAAATGGTGGAGGAGTCCTGCAGTCTATGCTGTTGCGTGGTGTTGTTTTGTGAGTTTATATCCATGAAGACGAGTCACGTTGGTCTTAACACACGGGCTCTGTGTGATAATAATCCTGAAGCACCGCGGTCCGCGCCAGCCGGGCCGAGTGTCAGTGAGTGAGAGGCGAGCTGTCAGTGCGTGACTGCGTGCATGGAGCGGAGGAGGAGGGAGGAGGCAAAGTAACGCAAAAGAATCAAACCACTTGGCAAATGGCAACACAACTACACGGGGAAGGTTACCGTAATGACTGGAAAATTGCGCAGAGGAAACGGTAAAATGAACTGCTGTGGGCGCCGGTCGGGGCACATGGGCACCGCGGCCACTGTGGCCGTCTGGGCATATAATTTTTCGAGGGGCACACGGCCAAAGAGAGGGGCAACGACGGCCATGGCCGCCGTGGCCGCCGTGAAATTCCTGCCCTGCTCCCCTCCCCGACACCCAAACTATAGCCTAGTTACTGTAAAATAGCCGATCTACAAGCTCACAACACGTGGCATCGCCGCGCATTGTGAGCTTGTAGATTGGCTATTTTCACTTGTTTTCTAACACTTGTTTTCTAATTTATGGAATTTCTTTGATTTTCTTTCTTTGATTTCTTCATGACATTACTTAAAAAATGTAATTTTGTTTTTAATTCATGAAACTTTTTGCTTTTTTAAATGTCCTGAAATAGTAATCAAACTATAATCAAACTATAATTAGGCAAAAGTCTGTCTGTCTGAATGAATGAGTGTCTGTGTGTCAGAAACACTCACATTGCTCAACACTGCCTGCACCAAATCACTCCCACTTTTCACACATAATTGACCATAATAATATGGAGGTCTTAACGAAGCCCTTTTTCCAATTTAATAAATTATAGATTAATAATGAATTTATTAGTGAATTAAAAATGCGCTCAGGGCGCAGTACCCCATGTGGCCACAAGGGGGGGGGCAATATCTCACAACGGGTAAGCTCCTCACTCCCACTTTTCACACAGGCAGCCACCGCTCAGACTGCCTATCTGCGCACACACACACACACACACACACACACACGCTGACGCCCCTTGCTTATCGTATGTTGCTGCATCACGCTGGACCCACTTCCGACATCAACAGCCCACGTAAACTTTCCAAACTACCTTCGCTGTGCGCGCACGCGTGTGTGTTTGTGTGTGTGTGTGTGTGTGTGCAAACTACTTTCGCTGTGCACTCGCACGCGCGTGTGTGTGTCAGCGCGTGTGTACTGTGCGTGTGTGCACACGTGGACAAGCGCACATTTTCTGTGTAGCGTGTGTGCCACGTGCGTGCGTGTGTGTACGCCTGGCCAAGTGCACATTTTGAGAGGGGATGCAACCGTCTTCAGTTCGTGCGGCTAAACACAACACAAGATACAACTGTCTTCCCTCTCCCCCCCCCCCCCCCCCAACACACACACACACACACACACACACACACTCAGCGTGAAGTGGCTACAGCGCACGCTCCGGCGAAAACGGCTAATCTACAAGCTCACAACATAACAGGTTGCAAAAGCCATGAGTTCTCTCAAGCCAAAGCTCAAAATTGACACCATTTTGGACGCAAATGCACCTGCAATTGGATCTGTGCGACTTACCAAATATATCTGGGAGTACCTGTGCGACTGTCCATACTTTCTGGGGTGCATGTCAAACTGGGGGTCCTTGATACTTTTCAAATAGGGGTCTGTGGGCTAATAAGTGTAAATGTTGCGGTCCTTTCCATGAAAACGTTTCCCTACCATGCATTTGTAAGAATACTTTCATGTTATACTGCTGTTTTTATTAATTACAAACACACACACAAATATATTATACAAGTTGAAATCTATCAGAACGGGTAAGGACTAGTAAATCATAATTAAAAACAAAATGTAGGAAATGTAGGAAACAAAAAAATAAAGGGATCCACAACAATGTGTCCATGACCCATAAATGGGTCCCGACCCGCTGTTTGGGAAACAGTGTTCTAAAGAACTAGTTCTAAATTTAAGGAAACACAGAAAACAGACAAATTAACTAATTTTCTCCAGTGCATTTGGTGCAACAGATAAACCACAACTAGATCCAAGCAGAATGTATAAGTAGAGACGATCCATGTTCTCTGTTACAGTGGAACTCATTTATTTATTCTGATATTTTTCTCCCCAGCTCTCCAGACTGAATCACACAACACAACAGGTACACAGAGAATGCATTATTGTCTCCACCAGGCCGAAGGCATGGGGAGAGAGTATGTTTTGCACTCCGTCCGTGTGTGTGTCCGTCCTTCCGTCCGTCCGTTACCAGCTAATCTCCGGCACCGTTAACCCGGTCGATGCCAAACTTTGCACACACACTCCCTGGATGCCAACGATGAACCTCTGCCCCACATTTTCCAGAACGGCCTGTTATAGCGCCACCATGAGGCAGCTTTTCACATGTTTTACCTAAAACTGCACCGATCTATTATAGCGCCACCAGGAGGCCACAACCTGACCTGCCCTGGTGGGGACCTGTCCTATTATAGCGCCACCAGGAGGCCACAACCTGACCTGCCCTGGTGGAGACCTGTCCTATTATAGCGCCACCAGGAGGCCACAACCTGACCTGCCCTGGTGGGGACCTGTCCTATTATAGCGCCACCAGGAGGCCACAACCTGACTTGCCCTGGTGGAGACCTGTCCTATTATAGCGCCACCAGGAGGCCACAACCTGACCTGCCCTGGTGGAGACCTGTGCCCCGAGGGGCACTTTATCTAGTTATTGTCGTTGTCCAATGGATCCACTGTAGTTATTATTCATTCACAATATCTTGTTAATACTTTTGCATTGGTTGGTTAGATATTCATGAAACTTTCACTTATATATGTTTATTTTTATTTATTTTGAAATAGCTATGCGATGTCCGAGACCAAAACCTACATTAAGAATGAATGACTTAAGCCCTAATTGATAGTGAAAATAGCAGATATACAAGCTCACGTTGTGGGCTTGTAGATCTGCTATTTATTGCGTTGTGTGCTTGTAGATCGGATATATATAGGAACAGGCAGGGAAAATGAAATATGGAAATAAGAGGTTAACGATATTCCATGTGTGGTATTGACAGTAATAAACACAGACATTAATAAATGAACTTCACACATGCATAACTATCGATAAGAACCGTTGCTTTTTCCTCTTATTGTGTAATAATGTTCTGACCCAACACCTACTGTACTTCCTGTGCCTCAGTGTTCAACAGCACGTGTGACAGCGAAGAGTTCCTGTGTCAAAACAAAAAATGTGTCCCCAAGAGCTTTGTTTGTGACCATGATGACGACTGTGGTGACGACTCAGATGAGTCCAAGGCGTGTGGTGAGTGGACCATTCTTTAAGGAGTGTGGTGAGTGGACCATTCTTTAAGGAGTGTGGTGAGTGGACCATTCTTTAAGGAGTGTGGTGAGTGGACCATTCTTTAAGGAGTGTGGTGAGTGGACCATTCTTTAATGAGTGTGGTGAGTGGACCATTCTTTAAGGAGTCTGGTGAGTGGACCATTTACTGACTGACGTCGAAATAAAAAACACGTTTGCTCTGAAAGAATATATATTCAAAGATTTGTGCCGCATTTTTACGATTTTTCAAAAAATAGCAGACCTACAAGCTCGTAGCGCGCCACTCGGTGCCACTCGGTGGCGCGCTATGAGCTTGTAGATCTGCTATTTTTCAATAGCTAAAGTAGAACATTGATGCTTAGTTAAAACACCAAAAGGGGTTCCCGTCCAGAATGGGTTAACCCAGTGCTTCTCATACTGAATGAATATGGATATGAATTAATTTGGTTGCGGATCCCCACAGGAAAATATGTTGTGCCTAATGCAAGATCTTGTTAAAACGTATAACATATCACAATGTCAAGCTCTCCTTCCTGTTCCAGAGTATCCAGCATGTGGCTCCAACCAGTTCCGCTGTGCCAACGGCCGCTGTCTCATCCAGAGAGCGTGGGAGTGTGACGGAGAGCTTGACTGTCACGACCACTCAGATGAAGCTCCCAAGAACACTCGCTGCCCAAGTAAGATGCACGCACGCACGCACGCACGCACGCACGCACGCACGCACACACGCACACACACACGCATGCGCGCACGTGTCACACATACACTGGGCCTCATGCACAAATAAGTTCCTAACTTTTCCTCTTACATTTCTTCCTAAGTGAATTCCTAAGAGAAGTCCAGTCAGATTCATGAAACGTTCTTAAAGGGATAGTTCAGATTTTTTGAACTTAAGTTGTATGAAATACTTGCCATTAATATAGTGGTTGCAACTGTATTAATTGATTGCCCGAGTCCTGTGGTGGGAGTTCTGCTCTGGTTTTGGTGAAATATCAAGTAGTTCCGGTCATTTTGTGGGGGGCACTGGGGGCCACGCAGTAAAAGTAAATGAATCCACAAAACTAACGTCATTTGTATTGTTGACCTATTTAAAAAATATTAGTGCAACTTCCGTTCTTTTTTTACCCCTCTATCACACAGAACTATGTTTTTTGTGTCCATATCACTACGCCCAAAAAATAGTTCCATGTGATAGAGTGGTCAGAGTTGAATGAAAGTCGCTCTAATATTTTAGAAATAGGTCAACAATACAAATTACGTTCGTTTTGTGGATTAATTTACTTTTACTGCGTGGCCCCAGTGCCCCCCACAAAATGACCGGAACTACTTAATATTGACCAAAACCAGAGCAGAACTCCCACCATGGGACTCGGGCAATCAATTAATACAGTTGCAACCACTATATTAATGACAAGTATTTCATACAACTTAAGTTAAAAAAATCTGAACTATCCCTTTAAGTAGGCAGAATTGATCGTAAGCATGTTCTTATGATCCTCGTAACTTGAAGGGGTGTGCCAGTTCATTCAAATTATCATAGGTACTCCCAATTAGCATCCTAATTACCATAGGGAACCGCTCCACCAATCCCCATATAATTGGCATTGGGAATTCACTTTCCTACCTGTGTTTTACCCAGGTGGGTGTGGTTTTGCATGACTCCATGGCCACATTCCAATACCCAAAATCTCGGCCACTCGCTCACTCACACTCGGTGGTGTTACGATGAAATTGGTGACCTGCTGAAATATGTCACAATCGTGTAGACCAGCGGTTCCCAAACCTTTTTGGCCATGCACCCCGTTACCTCCCGACCTAGCTGACGGACCCCCCCACATGGAAATATGAATTGCATAAGCTATATAGAGACATATATTTCCTATTTATCCACATATATGCACATATATAAACCTGAATATGGCATATATATGCAGCATAGGCTATATTCTGCATATACTTGCCATATATTGGCATAATATGTTAATTTAAAATAAAACCATAGCACCACCATTAGCCATTTCATGTCGCACACCCCCTACAAGGTGCTCGCGCACCACAGGGGGTGCACGCACCACAGTTTGGGAACCACTGGTGTAGACAATCACATAATGTCAGTGTCCGAACATAAATCATTGCAGTTTGTTCATTAGCAGAGTTCAACCTAACGGTATTTAGTCACCAATGTCACCATCATTTGCCATGCTGTTCACCCATAATGAACCAATATCGTCCATGTATCGTATCGTCAACCATGTATCGTGATACGTATCGTATCGCTGTTAAAATGTATTCATTACACCCCTATTATAGGAACGTATTTGCACATGAGGCCCATTGAACAGCATCTCTTTGCTGCTCAGTGTAGTGGAATAGATGGCTGACAAACTCATGTCTCTGCTATAGGCTACTGTGTGTGTGTGTGTGTGTGTGTGTGTGTATATATATATATATATATATATATATATATATACTGTACCTGTGCATGTCAGGACTCATGGTGAGGTGGAGTCATTCCCCATACATTTTATAAGTTGTGGAGAGATAGTCTCAATATTAATTGATTGATTGATTGATTGATTGATTGATTGATCGATTGATTGATTGATTGATTGATTGATCGATCAGACAATCAAACATCATCCATAGACATAACTATAGAACTGGCTTTTTGCTCTAATTCTATAATAATGTATTGACCTAAACAACTACTTCCTGTGTCTCAGCGTGTAAGAGCGACCAGTTTGTGTGTCAAAATAAACGATGCATCCCCAAGCGTTACGAGTGTGACAGAGACAATGACTGTCTCGACAACTCAGATGAGGCTCACTGTAATAACCCAGGTAAGACACACGCACGCACACACCCACGCACACACACACACACACACACACAGCTATGCGAGCACCTCTAACACCTCTAAATACTTTCCAGGAAGACTTAATTGTGTCATAAACTTTTACTTTTACACGATCAGAATCACATTCATCTATAAACCTCCTCTGCTTCCATTGCTCTTCCCTTTCTCCTCCTTCCTCTAAGTTTCCACTGCGACAAAGAACAAATGCTATGTTTGTCACAACGGGAACTGTGTCCAGGAGACATTGCTGTGTGACGGCAAGGATGACTGTGGTGACAACTCTGATGAGCTCAGCAGCTGCTCTGTTAACGAGTGTCTGAACAGCGAGCTGAGTGGCTGCTCCTCCCAGCTCAGCTGTAAAGACCTCAAGATAGGCTTCAAGGTATGGAAATTGAATCAACAGCGCCATTTGACACAGATTCCACAAAGACACTGATGAAACACCTGGTCAGCATCACGCTCTGTTCCTGTCTCCTTACAGTGCACATGTCCCAGCGGCTTCCATCTGAAGGACGATGGGAAGACGTGTGTGGACGTAGATGAGTGTAGCAGCTATCCCTGCACCCAGCACTGCAACAACACACAGGGCAGCTTCCACTGTCTCTGTGTGGAGGGTTACCAGCTCAGCCCTGAACACCCCACCATCTGCAGGTCCACATCTGGTAGGAAACAGTGGGAGCTGAAAGCACTGAAAGCACATTGGTTGTCTATTCCAAGAATAGCAGATATAACTTATACAAGCTCATAGCGTTGCACTGTGCGCTATGAGATCGTATAGCTCTGCTATGTTTGAAAAGTAAAAGTATGACAAATCTTTAAATATATATATATTTTTAAAGCGAACATTTTTAACTCAAATCGTTGCTTCTGGGGGTCCCGGGGTCCCTGTAACAAAATACTTTGGGATGGGGGCCAGATACAGATAATTTTGGGGGTCCTTAACATGAATACTTTTGAGAACCACTGATATACTGATATATAATACGTTTTTCAGACTGTTTGGGTTTAGAAGACATTTGTAGAATCGGCCTCAGGACTTCATGGGTTTAACCGCGTGTCTGTCTGTCTGTCTGTCTGTCTGTCTGTCTGTCTGTCTGTCTGTCTGTCTGTCTGTCTGTCTGTCTGTCTGTCTGTCTGTCTGTCTGTGAGTTGGTTATTTGAATTCATTCATGAATCTTTTTGTTGTGCTTTTACCAATCTCTTTGTAACTGATATTTTTGTCTCTTTTAACCCAAAGAATATATATTCAAAGATTTGTGCCACATTTTTCAAAAATAGCAGACCTACAAGCTCGTAGCGCGAGCTTGAGGACGGGAACCCCTTTTGGTGTTTTAAGCATAATTTTGAACTTCTATTGAAAATTAGCAGATGTATAAGCCCATAGCGCTGCACTGAGTGCCGCGCTACGAGCTTGTAGATCTGCTATTTTTGAAAATGTGGCGCACATCTTTGAAAATATATTATTTGAGAGCAAACATTTTGAAGTCTTTGCTTCTGGGGGGGATGATTTCTCAACTCTATGTAGTTTTATAAATTATGCTGTGTTCATGAATATGTTCTGTCTCTCCCAAACAAACAAATAAAGCATTGCATTTTTTTAAGCTAAATGTGATGTCTAATTTTCTCTAGATGTGGAGCCCTTCCTCATCTTCACCACCGACTTTAAACTGAATAAGATGAACTTGAACGGCTCCAACCACACTGTGCTCAAACAGGTGAAAACCATTGAACATACTGTAACAACACATCCTATACACGCTTACATGCACCAACAATAACACATTCAAGCCCCTAATCAACTGCATAAGATGATATTAAAACCTGGATGGATGAAAACCTCTTACATCTCAATGACAATAAAAGGGAAATCATCATCTTTGGACAACGCCCCACCCCTCCTGTCAACAACCTCGGCCCCCTCACTTCCAATATCAACACAGGCTGTTATTTTCGATAATATTTTTAAATTTGACAAGCAGATACGCTCTGTTGTCAAAACAAGCTTTTATCACCTACGCCTACTCGCCAAGGTTAAACCCTGCCTCCCCCTCAAACAATTTGAAACGGTCAATCACTCCTTCATTTCCTCAAGGCTGGACTATTGTAACGCCCTATACTATGGCATCAACCAATCCTCACTTTGAAGACTCCAATTAGTCCAAAATGCTGCTGTCCGCCTTCTCACCGGACCTAAAAAGTTTGACCACATCACACCAGTCCTGATATCACGCCATTGGCTCCCGATAAAACAAAGAATTGATTTTAAGATCCTACTTTTTTACTTTTAACCCATTCAGGACAGGAATCTCGTTTCTAAGGATTATGTTATACTTTAGCTATTGAAAAATAGCAGATCTACAAGCGCATAGCGCGGCACCGAGTGCCGCGCTACAAGCTTGTAGATCTGCTATTTTTGAAAAATCGTGAAAATGTGGCTCAAATCTTGATTTTATATTCTTTCACAGTGAACGTTTTTAACTCATACCGTTGCTTCTGGGAGGACCCTGGAACTACATAAGTAGTCTAATAAGGTGTGTGTTCATTACACCATGTGGCCACTACCACTAGGGGGGCGCCAGTGAGTCATTTATGTTAATTTATGTTAATTTATTCATACATTCCATACATTCCATACATTCCATACATTCCATACATTCCCTACATTCCATACATTCCATACATTCCATAATCATATTGTATATATCATAAAAATCATATTATATTATAATAATTATTATTATTATAATCGTTTTATTTATGTATGTGATGTATGCCATGCTTTTTGTTCTTGCTTAAGTGTTAAGCTTAAGTGTTTTACATTAAGTGCTTAAATCTCCCATCTCTCCCTTTCTCTATGTCCCATTCATGTCACAGCCTGTGACCCCCCTCATGTGGGTCTGTCCCACAGATCAGACAGACATGCCGGCTCCCAGGTGTGAATAGAACAATAGAAATTTTAGATGAACCTCTGTGTGTGGTGAGGGGTGGGGGATCCCTTATCTTTTACAACTGCCAGGTGGCAGTTGTAACCGGGGGGTGGGGGCCATTCTCTTTGAACTGACAGCTGGCAGATTGGGGGGTCCCTTATCTTTTTGAAGTGCCAGCTGGCAGTTGTAAACCCCCTCCCCCTCAAAACATTGTTTGTTGTGGTAATGTGTTAATTAGATGAAGTTAAAACCGGGGGGGTGGGGGCCATTCTCTTTGAAAGTGACAGGTGACAGGTGACAGGTGCCAGGTGACAGGTGACAGATGACAGGTGACAGCTGACCGATGACAGCAGCTGACAGCTGACAGGAAAACACACAGCTTGTGTGTTGGTTTAGCCCTAACATTGCAATTTCCAGGTGCATATATACGTTGGAGTATTGGGTGTACAGTAGGTGTACACTATTGAGTATAGATATGGAAAAATAAAAGTATGAATAAATTATGCAAATTTAAAAAAGAAAATGTATTTAAGCAAAACTTATAATGAAAAAATAAAAAATAAAAATAGAAAATAAAAAACTTTAAAAAAAACTTTGAAAAAAAGAAAAAAAGAAAAACACTTACAAAACATAAAACAAGAAAAAAAGTTTAAAAAAAAAAGAAAAGCTTAGTTAAAAAGTTACAAAACAAGTTAAAAGTTAAAAACTTAAACAAATAAAGAAAAGGAGAAAAATGAAAAAATCAAGAACTTTTAGTGTAAATGTGGTTTCTCAATTGTACTGCCTATGTACGTGTGACCTCGTAGTGAAGAAAGCTTGAACTAGCTTGGGTGTTGTAGACGCCGCAAATATGTTCGAAAAGGTTTGCACAATGGTTAGTTAGAGGGGGGTGGTCTACTGTGGGGTGGGGTGTGTATGGGGGTTGGTCTACTATGTGTAGGTGTAGTCTAGTGTAAATGTGGCGTATAGCGGGTACTGCAGGTTTAAACATCAGGTTGGTCTGCTGTCTAGCTTTTCTTTTTTGTCTAATAGATTTGTCCATTTTATGGTGTAATTCCATTTTTGACCATAGACTATGGATCTAATAATATAGGTGTAATTCCTCATACAGCCACTACAGACCTGTAGGGGGTTTCAGCCTCCTAGTGCAATTCATCTATTTATTTTTCGTCCCAGTGGTTCAGAGGACACCCCATCCAGGGGCCCTACAAGGGGGTGTAATACCAGTTTTGGCCCATAGACTATGGATTTGAGCATCTCATCGGTGTAATACCGGTTAACACCACTACACCCCAATGCATTGGGGTTTCACATGAAGGGGTTATACTTAGCTTGAATATTGACCGGTGTAAATCTAGCCTGTGTAGCCTATCTGTGAACAATTACACAACATACAGAATAGTATGAGAGCCATAGGTGTTTACGATTATTTATACGCAGTAACTGGCAGTTTTTACAGTATTACATGGATCCAATATTCTCTGCTATTATTTGGTATCCTTCAGACATGATGAGGCTCTTACATGTAACATATCTGTCCTCTCTAATTATATTACAATATGGTTATGTTATGCTCATAGGGAACAGTGGTTCGAGCAGTAATTATTGTCTTCAGACATTGTATGATCAGGTTATTAACCAAACATTACAGGTAGTACATCATAATCCCATATGGTCTAGTGGTTTAGGATGCTTGGAGTCTAGTCATGAGACCAAAGTTCGACTCTTGGTGTGGGAAATATAAGTATATGTTTTCAATTATAGTGAAAGTTAATGATATCCACCTAGTGGGGAATTTCTATAGATGTTGATCAACCAGTCATGCAAACGATTTCAGCACCATAGATAGCATTATGCCCCTATTGTTAGGACTGTTAGTACACCTTATGTAGACACAACTCTATAGTGCATACGTATTGGTTCATCATATAGATATTCCACTGATGGATTGATGATAGGTTACTAGTTAGCGTATGATTCATGTTGATAATCTTTTGAAAAATGTGATTTTACGGGGATTCATATGGTAAAATGCCTAAATTGTAAACTATATAACAATACTATTTACAGCATCACATACACAAAAATGATACAAAAAAAACCAACAATCATACAGCAGAAAAACAAGACAATACGTGACACAACAAACAAAAAATACTAAAACAAAATAAATAAACTATACAGCAGACAAAACAAAAACTTGACAAAGCACAACACCACAAAAACCGGACAAAACACAACAAAACAAAACACCCATTAAACAAATATCATGACACAAATGCAAACAAAATAAATAAACTACACAGCAGACAAAACCAAAACTTGACAAAGCACAACACCACAAAAACCTTGTCAAAACAAAAACACAAAAGACAAAACACAACGAAACAAATATCATGACACAAAAGCAAAAATACTAAAACAAAAATCAAAAAGCTACACATCAGACAGAACAAAAACTTGATAAAACAAAAACCATGTCAAAACATAAACACAAAACATACATTAAACAAATATCATGACACAAATGCAAACAAAATAAATAAACTACACAGCAGACAAAACCAAAACTTGACACAACACAAACAAAAAAAAATACTAAAACAAAATAAATAAACTATACAGCAGACAAAACAAAAACTTGACAAAACACAACACCACAAAAACCTTGTCAAAACAAAAACACAAAAGACAAAACACAACGAAACAAATATCATGACACAAAAGCAAAAATACTAAAACAAAAATCAAAAAGCTACACATCAGACACAACAAAAACTTGATAAAACAAAAACCATGTCAAAACAAAAACACAAAACATACATTAAACAAATATCATGACACAAATGCAAACAAAATAAATAAACTACACAGCAGACAAAACCAAAACTTGACACAACACAAACAAAAAATAAATACTAAAACACCACAAAAACCTTGTCAAAACAAAAACACAAAAGACAAAACACAACGAAACAAATATCATGACACAAAAGCAAAAATACTAAAACAAAAATCAAAAAGCTACACATCAGACACAACAAAAACTTGATGAAAAACCTTGTCAAAACAAAAACACAAAACAAAAACTTGACAAAACACAACACAAACAAAAAATACTAAAACAAAAATAAATAAACTACACAGCAGACAAAACAAACTTGACAAAACAAACTTGACAAAACAAACTTTTTCAAAACAAAAACACAAAACTCACATTACACAAACATCATGACACAAAAAACAAAACAAAAATGACACAAAGCAAACAGTAAAAACATAACACAGCAACAATACGAAACAAAATCAAAAGGCTACACACCAGACAAGACAATATGTAACAAACATATGTGATAAAAACACGAAACAAAATCAAAAACTGGACAAAACACAACAAAACAAAAACTTGACAAAACACAACACAAAAAAAAAAAATACTAAACAAAATAAATAAACTACACAGCAGACAAAACAAAAACTTGACAAAGCACGACACAACAAAAACTGGACAACAAATATCATGACACAAAAGCAAAAATACTAAAACAAAAATCAAAAACTTGACAAAACAAAAAAAAAAACCTTGACAAAACACAACACAAACAAAAATACTACAACAAAAATAAATAAATAAACTACACAGCAGACAACACAACAAAAAGAAAGTGCTATCATGAGGCCCTCAACCTGACAGGGGCCGGTTTTTATCTAGTATCTAGTCTAGGTACATCTATATAGTTGTATCTAGTATACAAGCTTTTGCTCAATATTACAAATTATTTACAGTTTTTATTTTATTTGTAATGATAAGATGTTTTGTGGGAGAAAACGTATAATTCCTACATAGGCAGGGGTTATCGATGTATACAAAAACATCTACTCGGATCAATTATCCTAGAATTATTTTTACTTCTAAGATTATATTCTTGAAAAAGTTGCTAAACTCTGTTGTTAAATGCTAAATGCCTATTGTTTTCTAGATCTACAGTGATCTGTATAGATAGTTTCGTCAGTGATAGATAGTAAATCCTTTACCATCAATCAACAGGCACCTTTGACTCATTCACTCAGTTGTTCTCTCACATTATATTATGACTAGTACATTATTCAACCAATACCAATAACTATTAACTAATAACTATTTTGCCAACTAAATTTGGGAATAATTGTTAATTTCAGCTATTTTATCATTTTTCAGACATGTTCTCTATCCATTTTGTAACTGGCAAACCTCTGTAGTGGTAAAAGACCCCCCATACTTCACCATTCCCCATGGCGGGTAGATAATGACATAGCCAACAGCGCCCTAACAGCATCCTAACAGCATCCTCCATCTGATTTCACCAGCCCAATGGTCTATATGGTCTATCAGAGATACAGGACAGCAACATTTTTGAGTATTGGGTATTCTGAGTACATACACAAATTAACCTCAGTGACATATCCAACACTCATTTACCATTACATTCTGGTTAAAACATGGTTTTCCCCCCTATTATCTCACTAAATTGATCCCTAGGGGGTATTGTACGGAAAAAAGCACACACCTAGGGCATGAAATCTGATGTGGAACACCGTATCTTAACATCTTAGTCAAAATAATAGGCTAAATCATCATAATAGTTCTCAATCCTGGCTGAGGATAGTAGGTAAATTAGGTCACTAGATCATTTGATCACCCAAAGTTGCTGTGAAACTTCACAATATACAATAAATATATATATATTTATGTCAGGGGCTAGTAAAATATAGTGTAAGGGGATGCATTGGGGTAAATAAATAGGCATTTTCGGTTTATAAAGACCTAAAGAGCCCTGAAGATACTGTATTAATTGTTAAAGCTCGGCATAATATAGATCCAGCTACCACTTATTGTACACTAAGGGTTGTTTTAATGATAGACACAATATTTCTGACTTGACACCTTGATATATGACTTGGGTACTCTCTGTCACAACGGGGTCAATACAAAATATACCAATTATGTACAGATTTTGGTGTCTCTGCATCTTTACACAAAACTTTTTAGCGTTAGGGGTGATGAAGACGATCATTTGTATGAATTCTATCAGGGTTTTCTGGGGAAGTTTTGAAAAGAGTCAGCAAGTTGGCACATTAAACTTGAAAATACTACATTCAAGTTGTGTATGTTTGGGACAAGGGTCACAATTTCAGACAAAATTACTCCCCCATCACTGGGACACAGTCACTGTACGTTTTACAGACATAAACTATGTTGTTCATGGTGTAAATCAAAATATTATACATTGAATCACTAATATGACTTAATATAATACCCCTTTTGACTAGACCCAATCACTCTTTGTATCACCAAATTATTCTATTGTTGTCTATTCTACACACAAAGTATGAAGTGAAATGCTAAACCCCTCAAAAGAGACTGCCCCTAAACCAAACCAAGCTACCAAAGCTAATTAATAAAACAGATACTGATGTTAAACTACATGTTTGTGCAATTCATTTCTATAACATTGTATGTGTTTAACATCAGTATCTGTTTTATTAATTAGCTTTGGTAGCTTGGTTTGGTTTAGGGGCAGTCTCTTTTGAGGGGTTTAGCATTTCACTTCATACTTTGTGTGTAGAATAGACAACAATAGAATAATTTGGTGATACAAAGAGTGATTGGGTCTAGTCAAAAGGGGTATTATATTAAGTCATATTAGTGATTCAATGTATAATATTTTGATTTACACCATGAACAACATAGTTTATGTCTGTAAAACGTACAGTGACTGTGTCCCAGTGATGGGGGAGTAATTTTGTCTGAAATTGTGACCCTTGTCCCAAACATACACAACTTGAATGTAGTATTTTCAAGTTTAATGTGCCAACTTGCTGACTCTTTTCAAAACTTCCCCAGAAAACCCTGATAGAATTCATACAAATGATCGTCTTCATCACCCCTAACGCTAAAAAGTTTTGTGTAAAGATGCAGAGACACCAAAATCTGTACATAATTGGTATATTTTGTATTGACCCCGTTGTGACAGAGAGTACCCAAGTCATATATCAAGGTGTCAAGTCAGAAATATTGTGTCTATCATTAAAACAACCCTTAGTGTACAATAAGTGGTAGCTGGATCTATATTATGCCGAGCTTTAACAATTAATACAGTATCTTCAGGGCTCTTTAGGTCTTTATAAACCGAAAATGCCTATTTATTTACCCCAATGCATCCCCTTACACTATATTTTACTAGCCCCTGACATAAATATATATATATTTATTGTATATTGTGAAGTTTCACAGCAACTTTGGGTGATCAAATGATCTAGTGACCTAATTTACCTACTATCCTCAGCCAGGATTGAGAACTATTATGATGATTTAGCCTATTATTTTGACTAAGATGTTAAGATACGGTGTTCCACATCAGATTTCATGCCCTAGGTGTGTGCTTTTTTCCGTACAATACCCCCTAGGGATCAATTTAGTGAGATAATAGGGGGGAAAACCATGTTTTAACCAGAATGTAATGGTAAATGAGTGTTGGATATGTCACTGAGGTTAATTTGTGTATGTACTCAGAATACCCAATACTCAAAAATGTTGCTGTCCTGTATCTCTGATAGACCATATAGACCATTGGGCTGGTGAAATCAGATGGAGGATGCTGTTAGGATGCTGTTAGGGCGCTGTTGGCTATGTCATTATCTACCCGCCATGGGGAATGGTGAAGTATGGGGGGTCTTTTACCACTACAGAGGTTTGCCAGTTACAAAATGGATAGAGAACATGTCTGAAAAATGATAAAATAGCTGAAATTAACAATTATTCCCAAATTTAGTTGGCAAAATAGTTATTAGTTAATAGTTATTGGTATTGGTTGAATAATGTACTAGTCATAATATAATGTGAGAGAACAACTGAGTGAATGAGTCAAAGGTGCCTGTTGATTGATGGTAAAGGATTTACTATCTATCACTGACGAAACTATCTATACAGATCACTGTAGATCTAGAAAACAATAGGCATTTAGCATTTAACAACAGAGTTTAGCAACTTTTTCAAGAATATAATCTTAGAAGTAAAAATAATTCTAGGATAATTGATCCGAGTAGATGTTTTTGTATACATCGATAACCCCTGCCTATGTAGGAATTATACGTTTTCTCCCACAAAACATCTTATCATTACAAATAAAATAAAAACTGTAAATAATTTGTAATATTGAGCAAAAGCTTGTATACTAGATACAACTATATAGATGTACCTAGACTAGATACTAGATAAAAACCGGCCCCTGTCAGGTTGAGGGCCTCATGATAGCACTTTCTTTTTGTTGTGTTGTCTGCTGTGTAGTTTATTTATTTATTTTTGTTGTAGTATTTTTGTTTGTGTTGTGTTTTGTCAAGGTTTTTTTTTTTGTTTTGTCAAGTTTTTGATTTTTGTTTTAGTATTTTTGCTTTTGTGTCATGATATTTGTTGTCCAGTTTTTGTTGTGTCGTGCTTTGTCAAGTTTTTGTTTTGTCTGCTGTGTAGTTTATTTATTTTGTTTAGTATTTTTTTTTTTTGTGTTGTGTTTTGTCAAGTTTTTGTTTTGTTGTGTTTTGTCCAGTTTTTGATTTTGTTTCGTGTTTTTATCACATATGTTTGTTACATATTGTCTTGTCTGGTGTGTAGCCTTTTGATTTTGTTTCGTATTGTTGCTGTGTTATGTTTTTACTGTTTGCTTTGTGTCATTTTTGTTTTGTTTTTTGTGTCATGATGTTTGTGTAATGTGAGTTTTGTGTTTTTGTTTTGAAAAAGTTTGTTTTGTCAAGTTTGTTTTGTCAAGTTTGTTTTGTCTGCTGTGTAGTTTATTTATTTTTGTTTTAGTATTTTTTGTTTGTGTTGTGTTTTGTCAAGTTTTTGTTTTGTGTTTTTGTTTTGACAAGGTTTTTCATCAAGTTTTTGTTGTGTCTGATGTGTAGCTTTTTGATTTTTGTTTTAGTATTTTTGCTTTTGTGTCATGATATTTGTTTCGTTGTGTTTTGTCTTTTGTGTTTTTGTTTTGACAAGGTTTTTGTGGTGTTTTAGTATTTATTTTTTGTTTGTGTTGTGTCAAGTTTTGGTTTTGTCTGCTGTGTAGTTTATTTATTTTGTTTGCATTTGTGTCATGATATTTGTTTAATGTATGTTTTGTGTTTTTGTTTTGACATGGTTTTTGTTTTATCAAGTTTTTGTTGTGTCTGATGTGTAGCTTTTTGATTTTTGTTTTAGTATTTTTGCTTTTGTGTCATGATATTTGTTTCGTTGTGTTTTGTCTTTTGTGTTTTTGTTTTGACAAGGTTTTTGTGGTGTTGTGTTTTGTCAAGTTTTTGTTTTGTCTGCTGTATAGTTTATTTATTTTGTTTTAGTATTTTTTTTTGTTTGTGTTGTGTCAAGTTTTGGTTTTGTCTGCTGTGTAGTTTATTTATTTTGTTTGCATTTGTGTCATGATATTTGTTTAATGTATGTTTTGTGTTTATGTTTTGACATGGTTTTTGTTTTATCAAGTTTTTGTTCTGTCTGATGTGTAGCTTTTTGATTTTTGTTTTAGTATTTTTGCTTTTGTGTCATGATATTTGTTTCGTTGTGTTTTGTCTTTTGTGTTTTTGTTTTGACAAGGTTTTTGTGGTGTTGTGCTTTGTCAAGTTTTGGTTTTGTCTGCTGTGTAGTTTATTTATTTTGTTTGCATTTGTGTCATGATATTTGTTTAATGGGTGTTTTGTTTTGTTGTGTTTTGTCCGGTTTTTGTGGTGTTGTGCTTTGTCAAGTTTTTGTTTTGTCTGCTGTATAGTTTATTTATTTTGTTTTAGTATTTTTTGTTTGTTGTGTCACGTATTGTCTTGTTTTTCTGCTGTATGATTGTTGGTTTTTTTTGTATCATTTTTGTGTATGTGATGCTGTAAATAGTATTGTTATATAGTTTACAATTTAGGCATTTTACCATATGAATCCCCGTAAAATCACATTTTTCAAAAGATTATCAACATGAATCATACGCTAACTAGTAACCTATCATCAATCCATCAGTGGAATATCTATATGATGAACCAATACGTATGCACTATAGAGTTGTGTCTACATAAGGTGTACTAACAGTCCTAACAATAGGGGCATAATGCTATCTATGGTGCTGAAATCGTTTGCATGACTGGTTGATCAACATCTATAGAAATTCCCCACTAGGTGGATATCATTAACTTTCACTATAATTGAAAACATATACTTATATTTCCCACACCAAGAGTCGAACTTTGGTCTCATGACTAGACTCCAAGCATCCTAAACCACTAGACCATATGGGATTATGATGTACTACCTGTAATGTTTGGTTAATAACCTGATCATACAATGTCTGAAGACAATAATTACTGCTCGAACCACTGTTCCCTATGAGCATAACATAACCATATTGTAATATAATTAGAGAGGACAGATATGTTACATGTAAGAGCCTCATCATGTCTGAAGGATACCAAATAATAGCAGAGAATATTGGATCCATGTAATACTGTAAAAACTGCCAGTTACTGCGTATAAATAATCGTAAACACCTATGGCTCTCATACTATTCTGTATGTTGTGTAATTGTTCACAGATAGGCTACACAGGCTAGATTTACACCGGTCAATATTCAAGCTAAGTATAACCCCTTCATGTGAAACCCCAATGCATTGGGGTGTAGTGGTGTTAACCGGTATTACACCGATGAGATGCTCAAATCCATAGTCTATGGGCCAAAACTGGTATTACACCCCCTTGTAGGGCCCCTGGATGGGGTGTCCTCTGAACCACTGGGACGAAAAATAAATAGATGAATTGCACTAGGAGGCTGAAACCCCCTACAGGTCTGTAGTGGCTGTATGAGGAATTACACCTATATTATTAGATCCATAGTCTATGGTCAAAAATGGAATTACACCATAAAATGGACAAATCTATTAGACAAAAAAGAAAAGCTAGACAGCAGACCAACCTGATGTTTAAACCTGCAGTACCCGCTATACGCCACATTTACACTAGACTACACCTACACATAGTAGACCAACCCCCATACACACCCCACCCCACAGTAGACCACCCCCCTCTAACTAACCATTGTGCAAACCTTTTCGAACATATTTGCGGCGTCTACAACACCCAAGCTAGTTCAAGCTTTCTTCACTACGAGGTCACACGTACATAGGCAGTACAATTGAGAAACCACATTTACACTAAAAGTTCTTGATTTTTTCATTTTTCTCCTTTTCTTTATTTGTTTAAGTTTTTAACTTTTAACTTGTTTTGTAACTTTTTAACTAAGCTTTTCTTTTTTTTTTAAACTTTTTTTCTTGTTTTATGTTTTGTAAGTGTTTTTCTTTTTTTCTTTTTTTCAAAGTTTTTTTTAAAGTTTTTTATTTTCTATTTTTATTTTTTATTTTTTCATTATAAGTTTTGCTTAAATACATTTTCTTTTTTAAATTTGCATAATTTATTCATACTTTTATTTTTCCATATCTATACTCAATAGTGTACACCTACTGTACACCCAATACTCCAACGTATATATGCACCTGGAAATTGCAATGTTAGGGCTAAACCAACACACAAGCTGTGTGTTTTCCTGTCAGCTGTCAGCTGCTGTCATCGGTCAGCTGTCACCTGTCATCTGTCACCTGTCACCTGGCACCTGTCACCTGTCACCTGTCACTTTCAAAGAGAATGGCCCCCACCCCCCCGGTTTTAACTTCATCTAATTAACACATTACCACAACAAACAATGTTTTGAGGGGGAGGGGGTTTACAACTGCCAGCTGGCACTTCAAAAAGATAAGGGACCCCCCAATCTGCCAGCTGTCAGTTCAAAGAGAATGGCCCCCACCCCCCGGTTACAACTGCCACCTGGCAGTTGTAAAAGATAAGGGATCCCCCACCCCTCACCACACACAGAGGTTCATCTAAAATTTCTATTGTTCTATTCACACCTGGGAGCCGGCATGTCTGTCTGATCTGTGGGACAGACCCACATGAGGGGGGTCACAGGCTGTGACATGAATGGGACATAGAGAAAGGGAGAGATGGGAGATTTAAGCACTTAATGTAAAACACTTAAGCTTAACACTTAAGCAAGAACAAAAAGCATGGCATACATCACATACATAAATAAAACGATTATAATAATAATAATTATTATAATATAATATGATTTTTATGATATATACAATATGATTATGGAATGTATGGAATGTATGGAATGTAGGGAATGTATGGAATGTATGGAATGTATGGAATGTATGGAATGTATGAATAAATTAACATAAATTAACATAAATGACTCACTGGCGCCCCCCTAGTGGTAGTGGCCACATGGTGTAATGAACACACACCTTATTAGACTACTTACATATTTTCAGATGGAGGTCCTTTCCATGAAAAAGGTTGAGCACCACTGACAGGTTTTTCAGAAAACTGTCATGATTTAGAAGACATTTGTATAATATGGTCTATAAGGTCTAAATGGGTTAAATCTCTTGGCCTATATGGCTGAACGTATACAGCGCTACAACCCTCCCAGAGCTCTGAGGTCTGCTGACCAATCACTGCTGACCGTGCCAACAACCTGAACCCTCAGAACAAGAGGTGCTTTAGCGGTGGCGGCCCCAGAGCTGTGGAACAACCTCCCCCCTTTATTAGAGCTGCCCAATCCATCGAGATTATTAAATCCTTACTTAAAACGCACCTTTTCTCCCTGGATGTTAATGTAATCTGATTTTAATGTGCTTATATATTCCTATATTGTCCATGTATCATGTTTGCCTCATTTGCTATGCATCTGGTTCTACTTGATGTAAATTGCTTTAAATGATATTTGCTCTAAATGTTTTTCTTTCCTGTGAAGCACTTTGCTATAATTAAAGGATGATTTGATTT
Source organism: Electrona antarctica (assembly GCF_951216825.1). NCBI lineage: Eukaryota > Metazoa > Chordata > Actinopteri > Myctophiformes > Myctophidae > Electrona > Electrona antarctica. Next base: position 6,386,163 of record NC_136804.1, read on the forward strand.
GATACAATACACACACTGCTTTTGACATGTTGGAATGTATTCGACCTGTCGGAGTCAGAGACTAACTGCTAACTAAGTAACTGCTGTGCTGTGACAGGACTTGAATGGACTCTGGGCTCTGGACTTTGACTACCAGCAGCAGATGGTCTATTGGCCAGGACAAGGGGGGTTATACAACAGGACGATCAGTCGTATGCACATCAATGGCAGTGACGTCCAGGTCAGTGTGACCATAGATATATATAAACACTAGATGGCTCAAGGCGGAGTTTCTGACGTCGTTCACCCGGCAGCCATCTTACTTCGGGGCTACAGTACAGTATGTTCAATGGCAGCTCAAACAGAAACAGTCATAACTCGCTCAAATCTTGACGGATTTACAAACGGGTTGGTTTATTACAAACGTTGTCAACGTGGCTATGATTCAGGACACTTATCTGCTTAATTAATTTTTTTATATGAACGTCGTATAAAAGCATACGTCTCTGACGTTTATAACAAACCAAACCGTTTGAAAATCGGTTGAAAATTGAGCAAGTTATGGTCATTTAAGAGTACATGCCCCATAGACACAATGTTATGTGTCCCGAGGTAAGATGGCCGCCACGTAACGACGTCACTCTCCATTGGCCAACAGCGCGGGTGAGCTATCTAGAGTTTATATATATCTATGAGTGTGACAAATACACAGATGGGAAGTGAAGCAATGTCAGAAAATGGTTATACTTGCATTCAAAATGCTTTGTAATATCACTGTTAGACAGTGTGGTGGTAACTAAGTATTTTTACTCTCAAGTACTGTACTTATTAAACACTGTAAGGTGCTTGTAATTTCCCAAGTATTTATATGTCCTAATACATACAACTCCACTACATCTCAGAGGCATCTTTGTACGTTTTACTTATTTGACAGCTTTAGTTACTTGCAGTGGTGGACAGTAATGAATGAGGTACTTTTTAAATATGAATACAGTACTCAAGTACAAATTTGACAGAGCAATTTATACTTGTAGTTGAGTAATATTTGACCAGGAGTATCTATACTTTGATTCAAGTACTGGGTTTGAGTACTTTGTCCACCACTGGTTACTAGTTACTTTGTAGATTTTGATTGTTATGATGTTATAAATAATAACATTATTTATTGAAAATATTCAACATAGTTAGAAAATAGCAGATCTACAAGCTCACAACGCATCACGTCACAATGCATTGTGAGCTTTATAGCATGTATAGACCTGCTATTTTCAAAAAGCCAAATTATGAAATAAGGCTTAAGTGCTGAGAGTTGTGCAAACAAGCAGACTGGTTGAGTAGTGGCAGTTAATTAGTGCACACACTGCACAGACAATATGCTCTTTTTACAATATCCTGTGATATTAATATGTTGAACAAATGACTTACAAATAGAACAATAAAACGTGGTGAGTATATCCAGAGTTAATGTATGTCTCATTGACAGGTCCTCCACGCATCACTCAGCTCACCACAAGGTCTGGCTGTTGATTGGGTGGGAGGAAACCTCTACTGGAGTGACGATAAGCAGCACACCATAGAGGTGTCCAAACTAAACGGGGCGTACCGAACAGTCCTGGTCAACAACGGCCTGGTGTGGCCACGCTCCATGGCTGTGGATGTACGCTACGGGTAAGTGTACTGTGGTGTGGTGATCATGAACCTTACACTGACTTTATCAACCGTCCTGTGAAACCCCACAGATACAAGAAGACTGAATTACATCTAAAAGCTAAACGGATGACATTGCATCATATTTATTTGTTGTACCTCTTGCAGCACTGTTCATTTTGACAGCAAAATTCTGATTTAGTCTTAGTCTTTTGAATAACACCATTTAGTTTTAGTCCTATTTTAGTCTTCTGAAATTGTTTAGTCTTAGTCTTAGTCGACTAAATATCAACATCTTGTGGTCTTTTATTATTTTAGTCTTTTAATCTTAGTCTTAATGAAGTGTACATTTTTAAAGATTTAGTCTTAGTCTTTTGAACAACACAGCATTTTGTTTTAGTCCTATTTTAGTCATCTGAGTCCTATTTTAGTTTACTACACAACATAATTAACAGTCTTGCAGATCTAGTTAAATAAAAGTCACATTAGTTCTTTTTTTGTATAAGACTAGGATGTATCACATGAGTATGAGTGTAGGCCTATATTTATCCGATCTACAAGCTCACACAACACGTCTCAGTTATTTTCATGGAAATTACTAGTTTACGTACCGTAAAATGACATAACGGTTCTATAAAGTAACAATGCAATTCAGGGGTGCGGTTGACGAAAACGTTATTTTGCCGATCGAGGTGCACTGAGACAAAAATGTTTGAGAACCACTGCTGTATACATACAGTACTGTATGTGTGATTTGTTGTGAACAGTGACCTGACACAGTGTCTCCTCTGACAGCTACTTGTACTGGACAGACTGGGGCAGCAACCCCCACATAGGGAGGATAGGCATGGACGGCACCAACAGGAGCATCATAGTGGAGGATAAGATCACCAAGCCCTGGGGCCTGACGTTAGACTACATCAATGATCACATCTATTGGAGCGACTACAAGGAGAACATAATTGAGTTTGCCAACCTGGATGGAACCAACAGACACACAGGTAACACACGCACACACACACACACACACACACACACACACACACACACACACACACACACACACACACACACACACACACACACACACACACACACACACACACACACACACACACACACACACACACACACACACACAGATTTTAGTATGGGGATTCATGGATGCCATTTTTACAAATGTTTTGGTCAACACAAATCATAGAGAGCCAAATATAGCTGATCTACAGGCTCACAATGCGACACGTTGTGAGCTTGTAGATCTGCTATTCTTGGTGAGTGACACCGTTGTGCAGTTAAATAAGTAAGGCATAATTCACACGCGCACACACACGCACACACATGCACAGTTGCACACACATGCACACACACGCAGCCACACACTCACGCACGCACGCATGCAATCAGCCACGCAAGCACGCACGCAGCCACGCATGCAAGCACGCATGCAAGCACGCACATACGCACACATGTACGCGCACATACACGGCGCGCACACACCCACACACACACACACACACACACACACACACACACACACACACACACACACACACACTGTGACGGCCCGAAATGATCCCCGAGCCGTCTGTTCATGACACCTGTCACTCACCCCTGGGAACCGCCTATTGTGAAAAGCCCCGTTGTTTGCGCCGGTGCGAGTGTGGAGGCAGACAGACAGACAGAGAGTGAGAGAGAAGCGTCAGCGTTGGACCTGTCACTAGTGAACGAGCAAGTTAGCCCCTCATTCTCCGTGTCGTTTTGGTCCGTAATGTGGCGTAGCCTCGGGCGTTGTTCAAACCTGCAGAGCTACAAACAAGCATTCAAACGGACGACAATAACCCACAACTGACGATCCCCGCATCCTGGTCTGTCCCTTCTCCTTGTCTCAGCTGTCTCGCACGGAGCAGTGCGGTGGTATTTGATTTCCCCCCTATTATTTCAAGAGCTTGTTTTGTTTATTATTTTGTTGTTTTGGAGACTAATTAAAGAGCTGCTCTGCTCGGACAGACGGACTACTTTCATAACATTTACTAACATTCACGTTGCGTCGGCGTTGCGTGGATCTGGAACAATACCAACAGTTTATTTATGTATTTATTTATGAACTGCACACGGTAACTCACTAGGCTACAAATGGTTGTCATAAAATTAATTGACGCATGGTTTTGGTTGAAAGGTTACGGACGTAACCCCATTTCTTTGAGTGTTGTGACATTTCTTTTTGTTTCCTTTGTGTATTTGTGAGTTAAATCTATTTAGCTCCTCAATCAACCCACATATGGGAACTCGCGCAGAAAAGTTTGAAACACCCAGTTCTCTTTTCTCATTTGACAATATTTCCCCCCAGTGATGGGATCCAAGCAAGACATTAACGTCACCAAAGGCCAGCTAGCTGGCGCTGGTACATGAAAGAAAACGCCCAGCAGGGCAAACTCGAAATCTGATTGGCTAAGGAACCTGTCAATCTCTATATTGCTCCCATTCATTTCAACGGCAAGGGGATTCACTGGAGTTTCTGCTAGCCTCGGTCCCAGGCTCACTTAACTGCGAAAAAGAAGAGCCTGGTCACAACCTAAGGCAGAGAAGCTATCGAAATGCGGGACTTCCGCCGTGTAACCCCCCCCCCCCGGAAGTTAACGTTTTTGACCAATCGCAGCGTTGTGTTCCCGAAAATGTATTCCCGCTGAAATGATCATTGGGTGGGGACTAGTAAACACAGCCGCACCGCGTGACGTAGTTATCTTACACGAAACACTTCCGCCACTTCCGCTGATAGTCTTTTCAGCGTAGGTCTTGCCCAGGGTGAGTTTCTGCAGGCCTCCCGGTAGAGAATTTTACCCGGAGACAACACAATGAAATAATCTCATTGGTTAAAAAAAAACAAGGGCTGTTGTACCTGCACAGAATGGAAGCAGAGCATCCAGCCTGTCTGAGTGAGAAACAGTGCAGTGGCAGCGAAATAAAAATAATATTATATATAATATTATAGATATAATATTTGTTAAAAATAAAAACTTATTATAAAATATAAATTTGAATTTCTGCATCAGGCAAGTGGGCCAGCAGAGAAGGCCTTGCTGGCCCTGACGGCCCACCACTGGAACTGATGAACTGTTTGTGTTTATGTTGGTTGAAATCTCAATATATAATAACTTGAGACTGAGTTGATACCGTGTGTTGTGTGTTTTATTTCTTGGTGTAAGGGTTTACATTTTACTCATACTCACATACTCACATACTGATACATATTTATTGTGGGCAACATTTTGATAAGACACTGTAATTACACAATTCCAGGTCCATTTTACACTCTGTGTTAAAGGAATGCTCCAGATTTGTCTGTGTTCAAGAACAGCTTTTGTAAATGTTGAGTAGTGGAAGAAAAAGTAATTAAAGCAGTAAGAACATGATTTACTTTAGTACGCTTTACTAAAACATTGTATATCTTATTATAAATAGTCTTATTATTATTTCATAATATTCTGACACTTTTGGTTTTGTGTGTCTGTAGTTCTGCGTCAGGACAGCATCTATCGTATTACCCTGTTTGAGGAGTACATCTACTGGACCGACTTATCCAACTCCATCTCCAGAGCTCACAAGACCCAGGGAACCAACAACACAGAACTCATCAGAAACCTGAAGAACCGTCCAGGGGACATCCAGATCTACCACCCCTATCAACAACCTGAGGGTCTGTACCACCTACTGCATTCTGGAACGGTGGTGGAGGTCGTAGGTTGCAGCTTGCTTGCGTCTCCCTTCCTCATCCTTCTGGCGAAACTCCTGCAGGTCCGGCCATTTAGGATCCAGCTTGCTTGAAGGCTGGGGCAGCGATGTGCGCAAGTTCCTCCCCATCAGCAACTGTGCTGGTGAGAATCCGTGCTCTAGCGGCGTGGCTCTGTATGCCAGTAGTGCTCTGACTTGGTCAGTGTCTCTTTTCCATAGACTCTTCACAGTCTGAACAGCACGTTCCGCCTCACCGTTAGCTTGTGGGTAACGAGGACTGCTCGTGACGTGTGTGAAGCCGCACTCTTTTGCAAATGATCTGAATGTCTCTGATGAGAATTGTGGCCCGTTGTCGGATACTGCGGTCTCTGCGTAACCTTGATGACTAAAGACTTCCTTCACAGCTCGAACAGTAGCCTCCGCTGACGTGACTCTGAGCTCTGCTACTTCGATGTACCTAGAAAAATAGTCCACAATAAGCAGGTAAGTCTTTTTCTTCCATTCAAACAAGTCCATCCCCACCTTTTGCCACGGGCGGTCTGGGACTGTGGTCTGGATCAGTGGCTCTCTGTACTGTATTCTGTGTTTTTGACATATTTCGCACCTGTCTACTGTCTGTCTGATGCGGGCAGTGATACCAGGCCACCATACTGATTCCTGGGCTCGGCATTTGGAGATCCCCTGATGACCTTCGTGGAGTTTAGTCATTATCTCCCCTCGGAGCTCCTGTGGTATCACAAGTCTCTCCCCCTTCATGAGAAGGTCACCTGCGAGATACAGGTCAGCCCTGACCTGCCAGTAGGGGGCAACATCTGGGCTCAGTGAGTGTTTCTCTGGCCATTCTGTTAGACAATAGTGTGACACAGTTGTGCATATGTCGTCCCTTTTCTGCGCCTGTTTTATTTCTTCCAATCGAGTGTTTGTAGCAGGGAGCGAGGACACAACAGCATTCACAAACACCTGGACCTCTTTTTCTAGTTGCAAGTCATCGGGTGATAGCTTATCTGGCAGTGGAGCTCTAGACAGCGTGTCTGCAGTGATGAGGTTTTTCCCTGGGACATGGAAAATATCATAATCATACCTCAGGAGTCTCAGACGAAATCTCAGCACCCTGGGTGGCAGATCATCCAAACCTCTGGTGCTCAACAGTGGGACCAGGGGCTTATGATCCGTCAGTAGTGTGAAGTGCAGCCCCTGTATGTATGAGGTCAGTCTTTCGCACGCCCACGTTGCTGCTAGCGCCTCTTTTTCAATTTGCGCATAGCGCTTCTCTGTATCTGTCAGTCCTCTTGAAATATATGTCACTGGTTGCCATGAGCCATCGGTCTGTTTCTGTGTGAGAACAGCACCTATTCCGTATGCCGATGCATCTGCTGCTACTTTTGTCTCTGCTGTATTTGAATATTTAGCAAGCGCCTTTGGTGAGCTCAGTCCCTCTTTTAGCTTTTGAAAAGCAGTCTGTTGAGGTTCCCCCCAGACCCACTCATTTCTCTCTCTCAGTAGGTCTTTCAGGGGCTGGGTCTTGACAGTAGCCAGCTGTGGCAAGAATTTGGCCAGATAATTTGCCATGCCTATTAGGCGGCGTACGTCCTCCACACATTTCGGCTCTGGCATCTGTAGGATCGCTTTAGTTTTGTTTGGGTCAGGCTCGATGCCTCTTGCCGAAATCCTGTGACCAACAAAGATCATGTGCTCCTTAGCAAACTCACACTTCTCATTCAAGGTGAGGCCTTCCTCCTGCATCTTCTGGAGCACACGGTGTAGCCTTTGGTCATGTTCCTGTCTGTGCCGTCCATACACTAGTACATCATCTGCGTGACACAACACGCCCTCAAAGCCCTCCAACATTTGTGACATCCTTCTTTGAAAATGTTCTGGAGCGGATGCAATGCCAAAGGGCAGGCGGTTGAATGGATATCTCCCAAACGGAGTGATGAAGGTAGTGAGTGGTCTTGACTCCGGGGTCAATGGGATTTGCCAAAATCCAGATCGAGCATCTAGTTTTGTGAAAACCTTTGTCTCCGACATCATTGCGAGTGTTTGGTCTACAGCTGGTAGAATGTGGCGTTCCCTCTTTACTGCCACATTGAGGTGTGTGAGATCTACACAGATCCTGAGTTTGTCTTTCATTGGTTTTGGAACAACAACCATTCCGGAGGTGGTTCGGTCACTTTCGATATGACTCCCATATTTTCCATTCTATCCAGTTCTTCACATACTTTTTCTCTCAGCGGCAGTGGAACTCGTCTGGGTGTTGAGAGAGCGTAGGGTGTCGCTCCTTGTTCCAGCTCTATGTGATACGGTTCTTTCAGTTCACCCAGCCCATGAAACACAGCTGGATATGCTGCCTTGAAGTCGGTTTCAGGCTGTGTCACAGTGACTTCATCAGCCCTGTGTACTAGTCCCATGGCCTCTATAGCTGGTAGGCCCAACAGCGGTTGTGTCAGTCCTGCCACGACATATACATGTTGGTCTGTAGCGAGGCCTTTTGCCATCATTTTGGCCTGGAAACAGCCTTTTACATTCAGTGGATTGCGACCTGGTCCAAACAGTCGCTTAAGTGGTCTTTCCAGCTTGCCATCTCGTGTTGGTTTAAAGACACTTTCTGGTATGGAAGTGACGTCCGCTCCTGTGTCGATTTTAAAGTTAATAGCTTCCCCGTTCAGCCTTACTTTTTCCATCCATGGCCTTGTAGTTTGTGTTTGCACTTCTCCTAAAAAGGCATAGTCCTCCTGATCCTCGTCAGCATCTGACTAGCATTCAGTGACTGTGTGCACGGCTTTACCTTTGAAACAGGCTACGGCATAATGTCCGATTTTGTGACACCTTCGACATTCTGCATCCTTAGCGGGACAGTCCTTCCATGCATGTTTGCGTCCTCTTCCACATCGGCCACACTCTTTTTCTCCTTGAGTGTCCGACCTTTGGCCCCTGTTTGCGTGTTGAAACTTTTCTCCTAAGTACTGAAACCTTGTTTGCACGGCATCCACATTTATCTTGGATTCTCCTCCCACAGCAGCACTGTACATCACTGCCTGTTGTTTCTTGACAGTTTCACTTTGTCTCACTTTTTGTATTGTCTTCGCCAGGGTTAATTCTGCGTCCATTTGTAGCTGTTCTGACAGCCTCCTGTCATTTATCCCAACCACAATTCGGTCTCTTATTAGCTCTTCCTTCAGCCCTCCGTAGCTACAATGTTCAGCTAACTTGTGCACAACTGTGATGAATGCTTCTGCACTCTCTCCATCTTGTTGGAACCTCATGTTAAACTGAGCTCTTTCAAATATCACATTGTACTTTCCTACACAGTGCTGTTCAAATGCTGCTTTAACTGCATCATACTTCTTTTTATTTGCATCGGACAACGGTAGAACGGTCAAAATGTCATCTGCAGCTTCTTCTTTCTCATTTAATCCGGATGCCGCACGAAATCTCTCAAACCTTCTGATCCATCTTGGCCATTCTGACGGATTTGAGAAGTCAAATGAATCTGGGTGTGAGATTTGAATAGCTGCCATTCTGTATTACCTCTCGTTGTCGATGTTCAGAAAAACGTTTATGTTGTTCTTTCACTCCTCCCGTTCTCTCCCATCTGTGTGTAGCCGACACTAGAGCAGACTCGCGGGCCTTTTTTCCCCTCTCTTGTCCCTGTTCAGCACTGTTTTCCGCAATTATCTATCTATAAAATTCTACATTTAACTTTCATTCCGTTGTGAAAACGGACACTTGGAAAAAGAGTATAGGCTATTTATTGATTGATTGAATACTTGGCTTTGGGCCAAGCCCCTATAGGACCTAGGCTTGTTTCCATTGTGGTCCTCTGTATAATATCGGAATTGGTCAGAATTGGTATCGGCAGATAATTATGACCCTGCAAATAATCGGAGATCGGATATCGGTCATAATTTCATAATTGTGCACCCCTAAATAGTATTGTAACATAATAGTAGTAGTAGCAGCAGTATTGTATCATATAGTATAGTAGTAGTATTCAGGGCTCTCATATTCATTACATGTGTACATGTTTTCCTGCAGTGTCTGCTCATCCGTGTCAGACCAACAATGGAGGATGCAGTAACCTGTGTCTGCTGTCACCTGGAGGAGGCTACAAGTGTTCCTGTCCAACCTACTTCTACTTGGCAGCTGACAACAAGCAGTGCATGTCCAGCTGCACTGCCAGCCAGGTGATTCACCTCCAGTTCACTTGTGTTATATGCAGTGCTTAATTTCTAACTCAATGGATGCCGGAGCTCAACTCCTGCACATGCACAAAATCTTTTCACACAGGCTAGCCACAGACTGTACAGTCACAGAGAGTGAGACTACAGCGAGTCACCTGTCATGATAAGACTTATAAGAGAGATGATTATTGATTACAAATACAAACTGCAGCAGCAGCACTGCTAGTCCCGGCCGCTAGCCGCCGAGCTCCGGCTGAAATTAAGCACTGGTTATATGTCTTCATGTCTCGTGTCTGCTGTCGATAGTCATTTTAAAGATGTGTGTCATCTCCCATCAGTTTCCTTGTAAGAACTACAAGTGCATTCCGTTGTGGTGGAAGTGTGACACGGCAGATGACTGTGCGGACGGCTCAGATGAACCGGCAGACTGCTGTGAGTAGAGACTCTGAGACTGAAACACTATCTTACTACTATGTGTTTACACTGATTTCACTTAGTATTACTTTGTACTCCAATGTCCTTTAACTGTTTCTGACACCTGCATTAAATATATAACTACAAATGTCTTCTAATTCACGACAGTTTTTCAAATCCTGTTTCTGTATGTCAGTGGTGCTCAAACCTTTTCATGTCAAGGACCCCCAGAATAATATGCATTTGGCCGTGGACCCCCAGCTGAAAATATGTTGTTACAGTGACCACCCAGAAGCAAATATTTGAATTAAAAATGTTCACTTTGAAAGAATATATAGTCAAAGATTTGCGCCACATTTTCACGATTTAAAAAAATAGCAGATCTACAAGCTCGTAGCGCGGCACTCTGTGTCGTGCTATGAGTCCTTTTTGAGTAAAATCTATTGGTAAAAATGAAATAGAGGTCCATTTTAAAACAACCAACATCCAACAGACCATACAAACTACTGTAAAAAAAACAAAAAATAATTAATAAAATAGCCTACTAATGTAAACAATTAATAATAATAATAATAATAATACATTTTATTTATAAGGCGCCTTTCAGGGCACTCAAGGTCGCCGTACAGGTTAAAAACAGTTGATACAAAACACAGTTAAAAGCAAAACAAAACTAGGGCACAGCTTGCAGCAGAGGTCAGCCATATGCCTGCCTAAACAGGTGGGTTTTGAGGTGAGTTTGGAATATGGTGATAGAGTCCATGTTTCTGATGTCAGGGGGGAGGGAGTTCCAGAGGTGGGGGGCAGAGCGGCTGAAGGCTCTTGACCCCATGGTGGAGAGACGGGCTGGGAGAACTTTCAGGGTGATTGAGGAGGCAGACCTAAGAGACCGGGTGGGGATGTTGACATGGACAAGGTCAGACAGGTATGGGGGGGGGCGAGATTATGGATGGCCTTGAAGGTATGGAGAAGGATCTTGAAGTCGATGCGGTATTTGATGGGGAGCCAGTGGAGTTGGTGAAGTACAGGGGTGATGTGACTGATGACAGGGGTTCTGGTGACGATACGGGCAGCAGCGTTCTGGACCAGTTGGAGTTTATGGAGAAGTTTGTGGGAGAGACCAAAAAGAAGGGAATTACAGTAGTCCAAGCGGGAGGTGACAAGAGAGTGAACCAGGATTGCGGCACTGTGGGGAGTTAGAGAGGGGCGGAGGCGGTTGATGTTTCTGAGGTGGAAGTAGGCGGACCGGATGGTGGTGTTGATGTGGGTGTGGAATGATAGGGTACTGTCGAGGACGACACCCAGACTCTTAACCTGAGGGGAGGGGGAAACTGAGGAGTTGTCAATGGTGAGAGTGAAACTGGGTTGCTTGGTGAGTGTGGATTTGGAACCAATGAGGACTACCTCGGTTTTGTCACTGTTCAGTTTGAGGAAATTAGAGGTGAACCAGGACTTGATTTCCTGCAAACAGGTACAGAGGGAGGAGGGTGGGAAGCCGGAAGAGGGTTTGGAGGAGACATAGAGCTGGGTGTCGTCCGCGTAACAGTGGAAAAGGATGTTGTATTTGCGGAAAATCTGTCCAAGGGGGAGGAGATAGATGATAAATAGGATAGGGCCAAGAACGGAGCCCTGGGGAACACCGGAGGAGATGGGGGAGGGATGGGAAGTGAATGATTTGAGCTGAATGAACTGAGTACGGTCAGAGAGGTATGAGTGGAACCAGTCTAGGGGTGTGTCAGATATGCCAATGGATGCTAGTCGCTCGAGGAGGGTGGAGTGGGAGATGGTGTCAAAAGCCGCGCTCAGATCCAGGAGGATGAGGATGGATACTAGTCCAGAGTCAGCAGCTATCAGGAGGTCATTTGTGATTTAAAAACAAATGGCTTCTAAATCCTAAAAGTTTTCTGTAAAACCTGTGTTTCTATGTCAGTGGTGCTCAACATTTTTCAGGTCAAGGACCCCCAGAATTATCTGTATTTCGCCGTGTACCCCCATCTGAAAATGTGTCTTTCCAGGGACCCCCCAGAAGCAAAGATTTGAGTTAAAAACATTCGCTCTGAACGAATATATATTCAAAGATTTGCACCACATTTTCACGATTTTTCAAAATTAGCAGATCTACAAGCTCGTAGCCCAGCACTCGGTGCCGCGCTATGAGCTTGTAGATATGCTATTTTTCAATAGCTAAAGTATAACATAATGCTTGAAATACCAATACCTGTCCTGAATGGGTTTAAGGCCATGCACAGTGCACACACACATTTAGAACTGATGGCTTCCCCTGTTGGGCAATTATAAAATAACTTTAACTTTTTAACTATTAACACAGCGAACGCTAACCACGTATCCGTACGTTATTAATTAATCAAACGTCCGGTGCGAATCACGTATCCATACGTTTTAATCACTTTTTTATTGCATACTTTCATTCATCTTTTTACCCACCCGGACAATGAAGAACCATCCCCCTGTCATTGCTGCTTAGTCCCGCTCACGTGATCAGAAAAAACAAAACAAAAACCCTCCCCTCCTGAAAACAGGAGGGCGGGCCGCTTTACGTGTAGAAGCCAGGGTAAAATGGACGCGCCCATGCCATGATCTAGTCGGTGTGTGAATAGAAGAATCAAATTTCACCTAACCTCGCCTCACCAGGCTTTCCTCCACCTCGGACATTTCACCCAACACTATAATACTCGATTCCCCCCTCCCCTCCTGTTTCTCCTGAGGAGGAGGGCCTTGCGAGATGGGGGCTCTGTCTCTCGGAAAAAAACATGATGAACGGAACGCTGCCTAAACACATGATCTGCACCGGATCGGCATTGCATAACGTCTGCAACACACATGGACAGATGCATGTTTCCTTCTTCATACTACGAACTAACAAACGAACCACAGTATCGACTCGAGGGGCCGCCATGACAACAGACAGTCTTCCGTTGGTGGATCACGTATCGCCATGCAGAGCCGTCATAATCGGAGATCGCTCGGACGTGTGATTGTAACGCTTTTTTATTCATTATAATTGTAGTGATAAGACCGCAATGAACGCGTCGGGGACGTAATCGACCCGGGTGTAATGTATAACGAACTTTTCCGCGTCCTAAACCGTGGTGTTGTGATCTGTGGAAGTCATTTTTTCCTTGTCGTCGACATCACAGCCGGGCTTAGCATCTCTCTGGACGAGGTGAAGCTTTTTCCATCGCTCCAAAAGCTGCATGCCCAGTCATGTCCCCCTATACTAGCTTGCAAAACAAAATCAGCTAATGACAACGCGTCTCACCGTTATACTATAGTTCTGAACCGAACGGTGGAATGGGACTTTTTATAGCCGTACGGATCAAGACTTTTGCTGCCCAATGTGCCCATGGACCCCCCCCCCCCATGTTACTGCGATCAAGACAATGAAAGCAGATCTGTGACTGTGAGATAGATTAGGCGAGGCGAGGCGATCATCATCTAAGAAAGCAGAGTTATGAAGGTTTTTAGTCAGACATTGACAGGCAGATATAAAAATAAACACAATAAATCAAAATCAAAATCACACCCCTGTGAAGTGAGCGGTGCAACTCTACTTCTCTACTTATTCACTACAGCTCGCTATATACGGACTGAGACAGAAAGTCATGTAAACCTTTTTTTTACAGTTTGGTCTGTAAACTTCTACTGTAATAATAAAAATCACACCCCTGTGAAGTGAGCGGTGCAACTCTGTTCTCTACTTATTCACTACAGCTCGCTATATACGGACTGAGGCAGAAAGTCATGTAAACCTTTTATTTACAGTTTGGTCTGTAAACTTCTACTGTAATAATAAAAATCACACCCCTTCACTACACATTCAGGGCTTTCATTTGGTGTATAGGATGTATAGGATATTTATTGTGTTCATTTTTATATCTGCCTTTCAATGTCTCTGACTTTAAACCATCCATAACTCTGCTCGCTGTTCAAGATAACCACTTCCAGGCAAAAGCAGGTGTTGCAAAAAGGTCAATATCTCCAGAATGGACCATGGTAAAATCAAAATGTATTTTTTAAATTGAAGTGGACAAGTTCAGCTTTCTTTTGATGTATGCATGTTTGCTGTGGGCCCCCGAACATGGCCTTCGTGCAATGTTAAACGGTAGCAACATCAAAATAGGCCTGGGGAGATTCTGTAGCAATCAAAGTGTTAAGTGTGTCCGGATCTCCGCTTTTTTCTATATGTGTCATCCCGATTGATCCAGGAGCACCTTTTTACTATTTTTATATTTTGTATACCTGCACACCTCCTGAGCACCGGGTTGCTTCCTTGCCTCTGCATAGTCACATTTGTGTTTCCATTTGTAGCAACCCTTGGTGGCCGATTAGAATACATCTTTCAGGGTATTTTTAGGTACTTATGTCATCCTGCGAGTTTAGTGATGATTGGTCCAACAACAGTGGTAACCTTGCACAGCAGCTGGCCTCATGCCATCACAGTTTATCAGGTAAGACATCAGCTTACCAGATGGACTGAAAGCCAGGTGATAATTAATGTCCTTTGACGACACACAGCAGAGATTTTTCTTACTCACTGTAGCCTATACTGCTTGATGGTGGTCGTTTGAACTATAGGCTACACATGATATGAAATAATATACCATACCGTGATGTACCGTGAACAATCCTCAAATATGAAGTGCGGCAGGAACAATGTACCCCTCACTTTGTTCCTGATTGTCCACCGTAGTGAAACAAAATGTGTTGTCCGTCCACTATGCCATTTGAAACTTTATTTAAACTTCTGACAATTAAAATAGCTATATTCCAGGAACACAAAGCAGATATCCACCAATAAAAATAGTGGGGGAGTGGGACAACGTCGCTGCACAACACATGTAGTGTCGCTCTCTCGCTGATTGAAACACATGTATTGTATTATTGTAATGACTTTTCTTTGCTCACATCGCTGGCAGTGAGGACGGGGTGTAAGTCTTGAACCGTACAGCTGTACATAAAGTCAAACTTTTCCCCCTATAGGTTCCTTGGGTCATGACACAATGACACATGTAGGCCTGACAAGACTTTCTGGGATGAAGCTCACACAAGAAAAATATAATTCCACCATTGCTTTACACCTGCAAAACTGTAATGTGACAAACTAAACAGATTCTGATACTCATTCTGAGGTGGGCATTGACCTACGGTTCAAGAGTTACGGGCCAAAATGTAACGCCTGGCCTGGTGGAGACAATGTATTAGAGTAATAGAGACAATCCACGTTCTCTGTTGTGAAGCTAATTGATTGTGTTATTTTTTTCCCTTCAGCTCTCCAGGCACACAACACAACAGGTAAACAAAGATTACAAATCATCATAGATTATAGATAGACCAAGAGCTTCTTCTAATTAAATCTCTCTCTCTCTCTCTCTCTCTCTCTCTCTCTCTCTCTCTCTCTCTCTCTCTCTCTCTCTCTCTCTCTCTCTCTCTCTCTCTCTCTCTCTCTCTCTCTCTCCAGAGTCTGTGAGGTTGGTGAATGGGACCAGTGTGTGTTCAGGCAGAGTGGAGGTGAAGTCTAATCAGTCTTGGGTCTCAGTGTGTGAAGATGACTTTGACCAGCAGGACGCAAAGGTGGTCTGTAGGGATCTTGGCTGTGCGGCTCCTTCAGTCCTCCAGGGGGCGCTCTATGGAGAAGTGAACACTTCAATGTGGACCAAAGAGTTCCAGTGTGAAGGCAGTGAGTCTGTTCTCCTGGACTGTAGAACCTCAGACTCAACTAGAACTACCACCTGCTCACCTGACAAGACTATTGGACTCACCTGCTCAGGTAATTATATATATATATATATATATATATATATATATATATATATATATATTGTCATAATGCTTGACAATAGTGAGAGTATTTCATATGTTTAGTGTGATGTAGCATGTTGCACGTGCACATTGTGTTTAGTGTGATGTAGCGTGTTGCACGTGCACATTGTGTTTAGTGTGATGTAGCGTGTTGCACGTGCACATTGTGTTTAGTGTGATAAAGCGTGTTGCACGTGCACATTGTGTTTAGTGTGATGTAGCGTGTTGCACGTGCACATTGTGTTTAGTGTGATAAAGCGTGTTGCACGTGCACGTTGTGTTTAGTGTGATAAAGCCTGTTGCACGTGCACATTGTGTTTACTGTGATAAAGCCTGTTGCACGTGCACATTGTCACAGTACATGGATGTGAAGGTTAGGAGGAGGAGCGAGCCGTAACAATTCGTCCCCTACGCACAGACAGAAGAGAAACAAGGGTTTATGCACAGATGAGAGAGGGAGAGGTTTCCACGTTCATAAATAAATAGTTTTAAGCGTTCCTCATGCAGTTATATTGGCCTTTTTGTGACTGTTATTATGGTTAAATCAATGTATTTCATATCATGAAATATTGGGATTCTAAGAATTTACAAGCACTGTGTGCAGTGCTTTTCCAAAATGTATTTAAAGCATTTTACAAAACAAGATACAACTTTTACTATAATATAACACAAACGAGATACATGAGAAAAAGTATCAACTTAAAACAAATTGAAGATATTCAAAAAGACACTGACTCTCTGAGATAACGACACTTTTAGTTTTTGATTAAATAAAACGTTGTTTTACTACTTACTCCCTTGTCTCTGTACAGAGCCTGTCAGGCTGGTGGGAGGAAGCAGTAAGTGTACTGGTAGACTGGAGACGCAACACCAGGGAGACTGGAAACCTGTGGATGGTCATTCTGACTGGAACCTGCAGTCATCTTCTGTAGTGTGTAGGCAGATAGACTGTGGCTCTGCTGTTTCAACACAATGGAGTTATGCTTCAGTAGATCAACCGGTATGGAATATTAAACTTCAACCGGTATGGAAGATGACAGTGTCCTGTGATGGGTCTGAATCTTCACTGAGGGAGTGTGGAACCAAGACGCCTGATACTTCCGATAGGATCCTGGAGGTATTCTGTTCAGGTAACACAAACAATCACTTCAACAATGACTGTAATCTGTACAGTTAATGTAATTGAACTGTCTGTCTGTCTGTCTGTCTGTCTGTCTGTCTGTCTGTGTCTTTGTTTAAACTCATGTCCGTGTCTGTTATGCACAGTAGTGGACAGTAGCAAAGTATGTTTACTTGTATTGAGTACTATTACTTAAGTACTTCTATTTTTGTATACTTTTACTCCACTACATTTCAAAGACATCTCTAGGAAGGGAAAAGTTTAACCACTTAAATGCACTTTAAAATACAGTGAAAATAGCAGATCTACAAGTTCACAGGGGCGGTTTTTAGCGCTACGCAAACTACGCAGCTGCGTAGAGCCCCGACGGCTAGAGGCCCCGAGAGTTCTCCCTGAAAAATGTCTAATATTGTTCAGTCGCAGCGGTCGGTTTGTTTGCCCCCCCCCCCCCCCCCCCCCAGGCCCCAGGGGGGGCTGCGACGGCCACGCGTCGCTTCCTCCTCCCAAACGGAGTCACTTCTTCATCCTCCCGGACAAGCGACGCCCGTCCGTCCCGTCGTGGGGCCCCCTGTTGTCCCCCTCTGGGGCTCTGAACCTGCTCCTGGCCGCATCATCAGCGGCGCGCATCGCATGTAGTATGAATCCACCCGTGCCGTGCACTGCAGAATTAGAGCAGATCTACAAGCTCACAACGTGTCGCGCTGCGACGCGTTGTGAGTTTGTAGATCGGCCGCGCCGCCGCGCAACGCAGTAGAATTATACACACAATGGAAACCGAACATAAACAAGCTGAACACATGTAGGTTAGTTGAGTGCACAACCGCTCACCTCACAAACAAAGCGACTCGTCACTCGAGTGAAGTGAAAAAGGTAGGCTGTGTCATGTCATGTATATGACTGTGGACAAAAAAAAGGTTTAATTTCAAATAAATTGTCACGCTGCACGCATAGACCGACGACCAAACGAGAGGGACCTCTCTCTCTCTCTCTCTCTCTCTCTGTATCTCTGTCAGTCCAGTCAATGTCTGCAGGCAATCAAGCAAATGTGATACTTAATAATTATAACAAATAACAGCAACACAAGCTGCTGTTCATTTTACTTTGAAAACCAGTAATTTGAGCTGCACCGCAGGGCAGACTGGTTTATTTAACAGGGACAATACAAAAAAACAATGTATAAAGTAGTAAAAACATGAAATTGGGTACAGTAGTTGTCTTCTCTATATCACAGTCTATGGACTTTGCTTGTTAGAGCACTTTAGGGAACAGTCTATGGACTGTTTGCTTAGTGCACTAAAAGCAGTGAGGCAGCCACAGTGGGCACATGTTTTAAGTTAAAGCAATTTATTCCCGAATCCCCATATTGTTCCTGATGAACAAAGTAAACATTTTCTCATACTTTATCTAAAGCTTCTGTGTTGCTTTAAATAATTATATTATCAGTATTACATGAATGTGAATCAGTGAATGTATTTGTTTTGCACTGGCATAGTAATGGCATCTTCTTAATTAGCCTATTTGTTTTCTATGATCTCATCAGGGAATAATATATCTTGCTCAATAATATAGCTTTGTACTGATTGATAAAATCATAGACAAAATCTGAGATGCTTATTTACTCAATGTTCATATCTTGCTCAATACTGAGTGTAGATTTGTACTGATTGACTTAAGTATAGTTAGTATAACCTTGTATCCCCATCCCCCGCAAAATGTGTAGCATCCCTAAAGTGCCCTTTTCTAATTTCGGCCCCTGCCCCTCCAAATCCCTGTGCACGTCCCTGAGCTAATGGCACAGTTTTTTCAGTATATGTATAAAATAGCTCAAGGCTCTATTGCTGATTACTTAGGTTAGGACCCCCGCGGTGGTGTCCGGTTAGAACTTAAACCAGGATGCTTCGACTTCTGCTTCTCCCTGAAGCCGACCCTCTATATATTCTCCGACCAGGCTTGTCACGATGACTAAGCCAGTTAGATCTATCCATATATGGTTCTACCATATCTATCTGATGTCAGCACTAGGTCGGCTCGGGCCCAAATATAGGGATTGTCATACTAAACATGTCATATGTCATATAGCCCAACGTCCTAGTCAGAGTCTTCGTTACAATATGCATTGTACAGTTGGGGCGTGGGGGAGCTCACACTATACTTTGTCTGCTATGCCGTTTTGCCTGGTAGTCTGCTATGTCGTTTTGCCTGGTAGTCTGCTATGTCGTTTTGCCTGGTAGTCTGCTATGTCGTTTTGCCTGGTAGTCTGCTATGTCGTTTTGCCTGGTAGTCTGCTATGCCGTTTTGCCTGGTAGTCTGCTATGTCGTTTTGCCTGGTAGTCTGCTATGCCGTTTTGCCTGGTAGTCTGCTATGCCGTTTTGCCTGGTAGTCTGCTATGCCGTTTTGCCTGGTAGTCTGCTATGTCGTTTTGCCTGGTAGTCTGCTATGCCGTTTTGCCTGGTAGTCTGCTATGCCGTTTTGCGCGCACGCGCAAAGCACACACGGCCACTCTTTCGTGCGCGCGCGACACAAGGCAATCCTTTGCTTAGAGCCCCCTGAATGGTAAATCCGGCCCTGCAATTTCACAACATGTTGCGATGTGACACATTGTGAGCTTGTAGATCTGCTACCTTCACTATCCTATCCTACTATAATAAGGAAACCGGTCAGTCAGTCAGTCACTCCTGTCTGTTCTGGATGGTTCTCCTCAGTGGCTTGAGCAATTGCTCTGCACACGGGCATTGACCATTAGCATATGCACACAACCACAACGCCTGTTTTTAACATTTAAGCTGTTTATTAGCGTGTCTGTGTAAACACCGGACATTCAGATCATAGCTGCTGGCCAGACACTGCCACACAGTGAACGCCACAACACACACACACACACACACATGCTGCAAACTTATAAAGGGCTTTCATTTACGGCCCGAGTCCAACACATGTTTTATGAGCGGGAAGGCTCTTTGGGATATCATCCTCATAGCACTAGCACGTAACTTAACACAGCACGCCGGTCAGTTGACTTAACTCACAAAAACACATTTAACATCCTGTTTAACCTTCAAATTAAAATCATCTGACAATGTAAACAACGACACGTGCATACTGCATGTATGCACGTTCTGGCGCGTGGCTATATGGAAAGCTCACTCCTCCGTTCTTCACTTGACGTGTAGATTTCTGAACGAACTTGACCACTGAATGTACCGCTATGGTTGACGGCTGCAGTCTTGTGTTAAAAGCATTTTAACACAGCTTTAAATTGAGTGACTGGCTGTAGGCTATTTACTGCATGTAATCACGGGTAACAGGGCGGACAACGGGTCCCTTATTTGACGGGCGGGGCGGGTCTGGTTTGTATTTTGATATAATCGCTGGTGACTGGACGGTCTATGGATCTGATTATTGACTGGCAGGGCGCGGGTTGTCAAAATTGGAGCCCATTCACTGGGGGTCTGCGACAACCTGCCTCACAAAGGGGATATTTATTTCATCTTCGACTGTCGAAAGCTGATTTCCCACTGCATGGCTACTGCTTTGCCTAGCTTGATAACAGATCAATAGCCTCCTGTAACAATTACATACTTCGTTCACACCTTCATTCTATTCAAATCAACTAAGATCCCCACTCATTAATGTTCTTGATTAAAAAGATTTCTCTCTCTCTCTCTCTCTCCAGAGTCTGTGAGGTTGGTGAATGGGACCAGTGTGTGTTCAGGCAGAGTGGAGGTGAAGTCTAACCAGTCGTGGGTCTCAGTGTGTGAAGATGACTTTGACCAGCAGGATGCAGAGGTGGTCTGTAGGGAGCTTGACTGTGGGCCTCCTTCAGTCCTCCAGGGGGCGCTCTATGGAGAAGTGAACGCTTCGATGTGGACCAAAGAGTTCCAGTGTCATGGCAACGAGTCTGTTCTCCTGAACTGTAGCAGGTCAGACTCAACTAGAAACACCACCTGCTCACCTGACAAGACTGTTGGACTCACCTGCTCAGGTAATAATAAAAATCACACCTGTGTGTAAGTGAGGGGCGCTCTTATCAACATACATCATCACATTCCGGCCAATCACAATTTGCGTCCTCAATGTTTGTGTTTACACACTTTTGTCCTCAATGTTTGTGTTTACACTAACACTCAAAGCTGGACATAGGAGGGGCTAGTGCCCCTCAAAAATAGTAATAAGGACAAAGGTTACATGCTTTACAAACCAAAATCGTATTTGAAAAATCACACCCATCTGAAGTGAGGGGCACATCAGCATGACGTAAAATTAGACGCATTGTCTATTTGCTCAGACACTATGACACAACGACTGTGGACACACACCAAAAGCTGAACGTGGGAGGGGCTAGCGCCCCTCAAAAGACAACATTAAACTACATGAGAAATGATGGTGAAAATAGAACAGAATCAGTTAAAAAAACAGAAACAAACACAAGGATGTGGTTTCGATAGCCTGACATAACAATCAACACTCTTTGTTAGGATTGTTATTTTATAAGGAAAGTAATAGTACTTTGTTTGACTGTACTTACGGTATTCTCACTTGTCTCTGTACAGGGCCTGATGATGTTAGGTTGGTGGGAGGAAGCAGTAACTGTACTGGTAGACTGGAGATCAAACACCAGAGAAAATGGAGACGAGCGGGTGGTGAGTCTGTCTGGAACCTGAAGGCAGCATCTGTAGTGTGTCGGCAGATAGACTGTGGCTCTGCTCTGCCGCCACAATGGAGTTCTTTTGATACTACTGTTGTATGGGATATTATAGCTTCCTGTGATGGTACTGAGTCTTCACTGAGGGAGTGTGGAGCAATGAGGTCTGCCTTTACCTTTCCCAATCTGGAGGTGATCTGTTCAGGTAACACAAACAATACTTCAACAATAACAGTCATCTGTACAGTCTGCTATTTAATTGATCTGGCTTGTCTGTCTGTCTGTCCCCGTCCGTCTGTCCCCATACGTCTGTCCATCCGTTGATTTGTGTGTGTGTGTGTGTGTGTGTGTGTGTGTGTGTGTGTGTGTGTGTGTGTGTGTGTGTGTGTGTGTGTGTGTGTGTGTGTGTGTGTGTGTGTGTGTGTGTGTGTGTGTGTGTGTGTGTGCCGTGCGTGCCTCATGTTCTCGTCTGTTGTAGCCTACCTTTAATTAATGAAAATGTTTAACACCCTCCCCCCCCCCCCCCCCCCCCGCCACACACACACCCACACTTTATCTCTCTAACTCTATCTCTCTCTCTCTCTCTCTCTCTCTCTCTCTCTCTCTCTCTCTCTCTCTCTCTCTCTCTCTCTCTCTCTCCAGAGTCTGTGAGGTTGGTGAATGGGACCAGTGTGTGTTCAGGCAGAGTGGAGGTGAAGTCTAAGCAGTCATGGGTCTCAGTGTGTGAAGATGACTTTGACCAGCAGGATGCAGAGGTGGTCTGTAGGGATCTTGACTGTGGGCCTCCTTCAGTCCTCCAGGGAGCGCTCTATGGAGAAGTGAACGCTTCGATGTGGACCAAAGAGTTCCAGTGTGAAGGCAACGAGTCTGTTCTCCTGGACTGTAGAACCTCAGACTCAACTAGAAACACCTGCTCACCTGACAAGACTGTTGGACTCACCTGCTCAGGTAATCAGGGACGTTCAGAGGGACCAGGAGGGCTGTGGCCTGATTCTTTTCTTTTTTACTACCCAGATTTAGAGGAATATCTCATTTTAAATTATCACTAGGAATCTAGAACAAATTGTAACCAGTGCAATGATGCAGTAAAGCCAATATACTCAAACAAAAATAATACATTAACCCATTTAGGCCTGACGTTGAAATAAATAAAATAGGTATTTCTGAAAAACCTCATGTTTCTGTATCAGTGGTGCTCAATATGTCAAGGACCCCAAGAATTTTATGTAATTGACCACCGACCCCAATCTGAAAATATGTTGTTCAAGGGACAACGCAAAGTTAGAGTTAAAAATGTTTACTCTGAAAGAATATATTCCAAATTTGTGCCACATTTTCACGATTTTTCAAAAATAGCAGACCTACAAGCTCGTAGCGCGGCACTGAGTGCCGCGCTATGAGCTTGTATGTCTGCTATTTTTCAATAGCTAAAGTATAACATAATGCTTAAAACACCAAAAGGGGTTCCCGCCCAAAATGGGTTAATGAAACAAACAACGCAAAATAGAATAGAACAGTCATACCAGGTCACTTTCCTATATCAGCTGAATCTCATCACGATTGCAAATGCTTTCCCCACACTGAAAGTACAAAAACTATCATTTCATTGGCATGACCACGATGGGCCGCAGAGACATGAAGCAGGGGCCGCATGCGGGCCGCGGGTTGAGTAGCGCTGCTGTACAGTATGTGTTAAAATTGATGAGTTATGTGGACACACCCACCTGATCCATCTCCTCTGCCTCCTCCTACATCACAATGTGCTATGACAGCAGCGTATCATTTCAAACTTTAATTAGCATTCTTTTCAACATGCGTGTGATTTGCTTTAAATGGTAAATGGTGCATTTACTGTACATAGTGCTTTCATCCAGAGTGCTTTACATACACCGATGGCAGAGTTAGTGTCTAACCTACTTAGAACCTACACTAACTCTGGGGGAGCCCGGGATCGAACCTGCTACTCTACCGGCCACTCTACCCCTGAACCACTGCCCCTTTACTTACTCTGATTTAGGTTGACAGATCTTTTTGGAACGTACCGGTAGTGCTTTCTGTGTCCCCTGCAGGATAGACTGTGTAGAGTCTTAAAACATACTTAAAATGAAAGTAATGCATTTTTTAAAATTTTCTTTTTGTTTTTACTGCTTACTTTCGTCTCTGTACAGATGTCAGATTGGTGGAAGGAACCAGTAACTGTGCTGGAAAACTGGAGATGAAACTCCATGAGTGGAGACCAGTGGATGATTCTGACTGGACCCTGCAGTCATCATCTGTAGTGTGTAGACAGCTAGCATGTGGTTCTGCTGTTTCGTCACTAAGACTGGTTGGTTCAAATCAACCTGTATGGTGGATAACATCTCCCTGTGTTGGCTCTGAGTCTTCACTGAAGGACTGTGGAACAAATGCGTCTTATACTTCAGCCCACAGACTGGAGGTGATCTGTTCAGGTAACACCTGTTCAGTTGTCTGTCTGTCTGTCTGTCTGTCTGTCTGTCTGTGCCTCACCACACACCAAAACTGATACACACAGACACACAGAACACACACCTCCCTTGTGTTCTGATACACACAAACATCTTTACTTGTATTAACCTGAAGTACTAAATAAAGTACCATCAACAAAATGCTCACATATTAATAGGTTACAGAGTCCTGACTGTCCATTACAGAGACATGTTAGGAATTCTGAATACACAGAAATTAGTTATTTAGACAACTCCTTATTTGTGCGTAGTGATGTTGGAAAATGTATTCTTGAATGATCTCAACTAAGATCCCCCACTCGTAAAGAAATGGCATTTCAGAGATGAGCGGAGCAGTCCTGGAAAAGTGTAATGTATTTGTTTTTGATTAAAATTTTCTCTCTCTCTCTCTCTCTCTCTCTCTCTCCAGAGTCTGTGAGGTTGGTGAATGGGACCAGTGTGTGTTCAGGCAGACTGGAGGTGAAGTCTAACCAGTCGTGGGTCTCGGTGTGTGAAGATGACTTTGACCAGCAGGATGCAGAGGTGGTCTGTAGGGATCTTGGCTGTGGGGCTCCTTCAGTCCTCCAGGGGGCGCTCTATGGAGAAGTGAACGCTTCGATGTGGACCAAAGAGTTCCAGTGTGAAGGCAACGAGTCTGCTCTCCTGGACTGTAGAACCTCAGACTCAACTAGAAACACCACCTGCTCACCTGACAAGACTGTTGGACTCACCTGCTCAGGTAATAATAATCAGAACTAGAAAAGAACATTTCACATAATGTGACTGGTTTGTGGTCACCTGCAGCCTGGCATCATTCACTTCCCTGTGCAGTGAGTGAAATGTACTCTAGCTGCAGACACTGTCATGTCTGTGATTACTTTGATTCTGATGGGATGAGAAATCACATCCAATATAAGCATATGGTTGTGAATCACCAAGGTGGTAAAACTGGAGCTATTTAGGCTATTACCTTGTACTTCCTGCTGCCACCGTAGTCCAATTGAATTGTGGAATTGGTCGAATTGAAGAAGTAATCCAGCACCGCACCACAAAGCACAAGGCACCACAAATATATTATGCTTAGGCACCCAAATGGCCATCAGCTGCCCTGATTACCTCTATGGTCATGTCATCAAGGGAGACCTGTCCATTATTTCATATGTCATCCTGATTGGCTAAGATTGACGTCTACTATATTGTCGGTGGAGACCTGTGCTCAGAGGAGCACATATTTCTAGTTTAAATCATGAAAATGACATTACTAGCCTGAGATAAAACAGTAAAATACCAACTATACTTGCAATTCGGATTCCTATTTAACAATGAAAGTAATAGTACTTTATTTTATTCTTTGCCTCGTTTTGCCACTGTACAGAGCCTGGTGACGTCATGTTGGAGGGAGGAACCAGTAACTGTTCTGGTATACTGGAGGTGAAACACAAGGAAGAGTGGAGACCAGCGGGTTCTATTTATGACTGGAACCTGAAGTCATCATCTGTAGTGTGTAGACAGCTGAACTGTGGCTCTGCTGTTTCAACACAAAGGAGGTCTGATGCAACCGTTGAACCTGTGTGGAAGATTCCATGTGTTGGATCTCAATCTTCACTGAGGGAGTGTGGAACAAAGGAGTCTCACAATTCCACTGAGAGACTGGAGGTGTTCTGTTCGGGTAAAACACATAAACAGTGACCTCAACTATTACAATAATGTGGACTCCACTTCACCTCCACAACTCGTGTGTGTGTGTGCGTGCATGCGCGTGCGTGTTGAAACATGTTGCAAGAATTGCCATTAATAAGATACACGTACGTTGACAACCACCACCCCTCTCTCTCTCTCTCCAGAGTCTGTGAGGTTGGTGAATGGGACCAGTGTGTGTTCAGGCAGACTGGAGGTGAAGTCTAACCAGTCATGGGTCTCAGTGTGTGAAGATGACTTTGACCAGCAGGACGCAAAGGTGGTCTGTAGGGATCTTGGCTGCGGTGCTCCTTCAGTCCCCCAGGGGGCGCTCTATGGAGAAGTCAACGCTTCGATGTGGACCAAAGAGTTCCAGTGTGAAGGCAACGAGTCTGTTCTCCTGGACTGTAGAACCTCAGACTCAACTAGAAACACCACCTGCTCACCTGACAAGACTGTTGGACTCACCTGCTCAGGTATAATCTAATAATTTTAGTAATGTCCTCAAAGTATGAGGAGGGAAAATTACCATCTATGCTGCCAAACTTTGAGGACGGAATTGCAGCAAAATTAACCATGTATGGCCGACATTGGCGATGTGGTTGGCCGATTGGCTGGAAGGTGTGCCATTATTCCCATTATGCACTGTGATTGGCTGAGCATGGCATGAGGGTGTGCCACAGCCAGGGACACCCGTTATATATAAATTGCAGATATTCCGTGCTCAAACTTTGAGTTTTGAGTTTGACGTTAGGTCAAATCCGTTCCAAGAAGTCACCCGTTTGCCGTCTTGGGAGTGACAGTTCACCATGTGTTAGTGTTAGACAGTGTTAGGAATAGATCCCCACCATCTGTTAACAGAACACCACCATCCATTCTCCCATGGAGTGGGAGAACTGAACACTTTCGGCTCACAAGGCATGTCTGCTCTAAATGGTTTGTAAACGGTCTTGTCTCTGTACAGAGCCTGATGACGTCAGGCTGATTGGAGGAAGCAGTAACTGTAGCGGTGTACTGGAGATGCAACACCAGGGAGACTGGAGACCCGTGGATGGTCAGTCCGACTGGAACCTGAAGTCATCCTCTGTCGTGTGTAGGCAGATGGATTGTGGCTCTGACGTTTCAACACAAAGGAGTCCTGCTTCAACGGTTCAACCTGTGTGGTGGATCACAGCTGACTGTGTTGGAACCGAGTCTTCACTGAGGGAGTGTGGAATGACACTGTCTCAGAATTCCACTGTCACATTGGAGGTGATCTGTTCAGGTAACACAAACAGTGACGTCCGTCTACTTGCCTACTTACTTAACCTACCTATCTACAGCATAGAAACAGGATGTTTCTTTTTCTGAATTCATTTAAAATAACTTTTTTTGCATCGTCTAATTTCAGCAAAAGCCATACAAAAGCCTTACATTACAATATGTTGGATCTCTAATCTTGGTCCCATCTCATTGGCTACTCTATACTGTATGTAAATATCTGCTGTACTATAATTCAATCACTCGTGTCTTGTTACAGATCTTCTGTTTAAGCCAAACATCAGCGTCTTCCCCACTCTAAACGTTTCTGAGGGCCAGCAGCAGGGGCAGCAGGTGTCTCTAAACAGGGTTTCTGAGGGCCAGCAGCAGGGGCAGCAGGTGTTGGAAGGTTCCAACTTCAGCATCAGCTGCTCCATCCTGCCACAGTACCCAGACGGCTCCTTCCACCTCACCTTCACTGGAGCCAACAGCACACACAACCACACCCAGCCAGCTGTCAATCACTCTGCCAACTTCCTGTTCTTCGAAGCAGGCCCCGGCCACCAAGGGAATTACAGCTGTGCTTATCACGTCGACGTTGTTATAAAACACACCAAGGTGTTTTCTCACAATGTCTCCTCTGAGAGCGACATCCTCTCTCTCACCGTCACAGGTAACCTGAATTAAATGACCTTTAAACCATTCTGGGCCGGAACCCCTTTTGGTGTTTTAAGCGTTACGTTATACTTTAGCTGTTGAAAAATAGCAGAACTACAAGTTTGTAGCGCGTCACGAGTGACACGCTACGAGCTTGCAGGTCTGCTTTTTTTGATACATCTTGAAAATGTGGCTCAATTCTTTGAATATTCTTTCAGAGTGAATTTTCTTAACTCAAATCTTTGCTTTCTGGCGGCGGGGGTCCCTGGAACAACATATTTTGGGCCAAATACAGATAATTCTGGGGGTCCTTGACATGAAAAAGGTTGAGCACCACTGACATAGAAACACAGGTTTTTCAGAAAACTGTTTTCAGAAAAGCCCTTTGTTAAGAATCGGCATCAGGTCTAAATGGGTTAAACTCACAATATGAATCTCCGTCAGGCATGATTCAATCAAACATGAAGGTTTATTTGGTGATGTTTTTTTTCCCACAGTCCCTCCTACAGTCCCTCCGACACCTGAGGACAACAGCAGCAGAGTTACAATCACTGTGGTGGTGCTGCTGTTGGTGCTGCTGTTGATGCTGGTACCCATCGCCCTCTATTGTCTCTGGAAGGTAATACATCTTTACACAACACAAGACTGGAATGTAAATGACAGTTAAACCAGAGTTCAAGTGTCTTCATATACAAACAAACAATAGAGAGATAGGAGGGTTCTCAGCCAGATGTGATTCAGTGACTTAACGTTGGGTGTTTCTGTGTTTCTCCAGGCCACCAGAAGACATAATGCAGGAGTGTGGGACACTGCGACGGTTCATTATAATGTCGGAAATGAGAACATTGATATCGAGTATTATAATGTTGTTGGTTCTGATTCTGAATCTGGCCTTGAGTATGAAGTGATAGATGAACAAGTAGTTGTTGAATCTGGCCCCATTGAAGAGGCAGAAGACTCAGATTATGAAGAGATAGATCAACAGGTAGTTGTTGAAGCTGCTGGACCCAGTGAGGAGACAGAATACCACCAGTATGAAGAGATAGATCAACAAGTAGTTGTTGAAGCTGGACCCAGTGCTGAGACTGGAGTCCAGGCCCCATAGACACTTGAGACGCTCGGGTGGCACAGTAAAGTATGTGTGCCCACCATTGCGGAGTCTTTGGGGGTTCGAATCCACCACAATGCATCTGGCTTTTTCGAGTATCTACACGAACACATTTGGCCCATGTTCGGGGTAGAGAAGCCGGGCGGGGAGGGTGATATATGTATATATATAGTCACTGCACATAATCCTACAGAGTATTCCTTCCTGTCAGCAGGGAGTGTTGGGTGAGAGGAGTCAGATGAAGGCTCTACATCCTCCCGGTAGGAGCTCCAGGTGAGCTTGTGACAATGTACAGACATGTGTGTGGGGGGCAATACATTGGCATAATGAGTAAATTGGGGAGAAAAAGGGGAAAAAATGAAAAGAAAAAATGATTGCCAGGAACAGACAGACGGAAGAACAAGTACTGTACTTTACCTGGTGTTTGTGGTTGTAAATAGAAATTGGGGAGAAAAA
This sequence comes from Electrona antarctica, assembly GCF_951216825.1. Taxonomy (NCBI): domain Eukaryota; kingdom Metazoa; phylum Chordata; class Actinopteri; order Myctophiformes; family Myctophidae; genus Electrona; species Electrona antarctica. Next base: position 6,415,301 of record NC_136804.1, read on the forward strand.
GGGGCAAAAAAAGAAAAGAAAAAATGATTGCCAGGAACAGACAGACAGGAGAACAAGTACTGTACTTTACCTGGTGTTTGTGGTTGTAAATATAAATAATTCCTCCTAGTCCACACAGACCAAAGCTAAACGAGGACAGACAGAAGATGTGATTTTGAAACGGAAGCCTTGTTGTGTTGTTATTTAGCTTGTTATGGGAGCATGGTTGAATCAATTAATTTAATGTCACGGTCAGTCATCCATGCTGGCGCTGTATAATACTACAAATATTAGCCGTCCCAAACGTCAGGCTCAACCGCCGCCTATGCAGGCAGTGACGCATCCAGTCAGGATGCTCTCTGTGGTTCCTCTGTAGAAGATTATGGGACCATGCCCCGAGAATTAATATCCCAAGCAGGCAACAGCAACACGTAAATAGTTGTGTAGGAGAATTAAAATAGTCAACTTGATGAAGGGCTATAGTCAGTGGTTGCTATACAATTGTTACTTTTACATATTTTATGCGATTAGGGTATTAATATGAATAATCTTGCATTGTCATTCAAGCTAATGTGTAATCCCTCCATTTCATGATATGTGTTTTGTTTATATAATCTTTACAGAACAGTGTTTGTTATGAGCAGTAAGCCATAGTGTAAATAGGAGGTTATTGTTCCTTTGCATAGGCTCAACTTATGTAACTTAGATAGCATTTTATGCAGACATACAGTAGCACTCTATAGTGTATACGCATAGCTTCATTATATAGATATTCCACTGTTAGGTTGTTTGCTTACTTGATTCATGATAACAATTTTTATGTATTTGATATATTACCATGTTTTTGTTCTTTGATTATGTTTTTTAAGATTTAAAGTTTTTTTTTTAAAATCACAGTTAAGCAACTTTACTTTGTATTGTATCCTTTTCTTTGTGTTACTTATCTCTATTGTTGGATGAACACCTCATTGAAGTTGGTATACTGTACATATAGTCCATTATGAAGGCATGAAACCCATTCAAAGTCCATTGATTTCAAAAGCGCATTGGAACTGAATGCACCTTCATTACTGTAAAGTCGACGGTTGTGACTTAACTATTCATACAGTTTTAAACAGTTGAATTGATGAGATAATGTAATGTTTGTTTCTTTGTGCCTTTTGAAATAAAGACAAAAGTCCTGAAAATGAAGAATGTTCTCTCCACAATGTGTTGTGTGTAGTAGAGGAAGCTTCCATTGGTTACCATGAACACAAACGCATTCAACAGCAGCAGCAGGAGACAGGCTGCTACGGTAACTAAACTGACATTTTAACATAGATAAAATACTTTATTGGCAAAAAAAAGAAAGAAAAAACCTTCATGTGTGCCAACGCGTATTAATACACACACTAACCGTTTTCAAGAGGGATTTGGCCATGAAAGAGCCTCGTCAAACATGTTTTCATTCAAAGCAACACAAAAACAATTAATACAGAGTGAAAACATCACAATAGCGCACACGTTACACCAGAGCAAAGAACAATGAAGAATCGGAAATAATCATAATACTCACCTCTCCATCATCTTCAGGGGGGTTCCTGCAGGCACTGAGGCCGGGGCCACTGGAAAATATGTGTTCATTCTAACATCTAGCATTTTGTTCTCAGTCCCCCTGGCCAAACGAGATATAATATATCTCCAGAATATTTTATAGTCTTCTGGACTCTAGGCAGGGCAATTTGTGTGTATGTTAGTAGCCTATGCATGCGTGGGCATGTACAGTTCACGTGTGTGTAAGACTCCCCTTGTGGTTTTCTGGTTCTCTTTTATGTAGAACATCAGCAGGGTCACCACTGTCACTGCTAACACAATCTGAGAACCCATCGTCAAACGATAAAGGAAAAACAGCGCCCTCTTTGCCAGTCAACAGTCTGTCTCGAGAGACTACTGCTGACAGCTAAAACTGATCATGAGCAAACCTAGAAGTGTGTTACATGAGCATCCCCTGGTGGACAGACTTGTAAACAGCATGACATGCAGTATAATGGCATAATGCACTGTGAACAGACTAGTCTTTTTTATGTCCCATGTATTTGCATTTAAGTTCATACAGTTAACATACAGTAGGAAGGAACATATAAATGTATTTGAAATTAAATAAAAAAAAAAAAATTCAGGATTCCAATTCAGAAATAGCTAAACATATTTTAGGATTCCAATTATAAAATAGCAAAGATAGCAGATCTACAAGCTCAAAACGCGTCGCAGTTTGAGCTTGTGGATCAGCTATTTTTGACTATGCATTGTGGTCCTCTGGAGTGGCCCTCTCCATCATCAAAGTTGCCCACCCCTGCCCTATCCAAAATCTATAGTTAGGCCTATTATTTTAATATGCAATAAAATTAAGATCTCACACAAGACACAACAGAATAATTTGATAATATGCCACATGTAGTTGAATGCAAGTTGCAAATTGCATTATGCAATACACCTGTGGCCCACTGCCCACAGGTGAAGTGGTTTGCAGTTGGTTGCAGTTGCTTGAATTGTTGGCAATAGCACAGTAAAGATGATAATAATCGAATATGATGTGTGTAGTTCTTTATAGATCTATAGCCTCTTAATTTTCATCGCAATTTTTTTTCTTTTTCTGGAGACATGCCATTTTGGTCCAGCGTCCTATTTGTAAGGGATATGCTCTCCAGCAGGGGTGAAAGTAGGCCGGGACGGTCCGGAGCTATCAAAATACTATATTAAATAAAGCTGCCACTGTGCCCACAAACGCATGTCCAAGAGGAAAACAATCAAAACATTATATAACATCAGAATGGGGCAGATTAGTGTTTTCCTAATGAAGTGCTTCTGAATTGTAACAGTGTGTTTATGTCAGTCAGCGATGCGATCCCTTGTTAATAATCTACCACCACCACCATACACACAGACTGGAGAGAGGAGAAGTGTTTCTCTCCCTTCGGCTTGCATGACTTGCGTCTATGTGCATGGAGTACCAGTTCACTTTGCAGGTAGAAAATCCGGTAAAGAAAATTGAGCGGATACGGAAACGGACGTCCATCTGCCTAAGGTATAGGCCGGATATATATATATATATATATATATATATAATTTACTTATATAAATACATGGTTTGATAACCTACTCGGCTAGGCTTATGTCTCTCCATCTACCCCGTCTTCAAGCCTCCATCCCTGGGCAGAGGTTGATTGATTGGTGGTCGCTGGTGGTCGTGGATCTCTGTGCAGTCTCTTTACAGTCTAAAATCAATTGATGGTTAAATTGTTCCATAACACTGAAAATGATCAATTTCCCAATTAAAATAGTGCAGAACACATTTCCCTTAGGCCCCATTCAGATCTGAATCAGATCTGTGCCACATCCAGATTGAAATCTGATTCGTTTAAATAAGTCTAAATAAATCTAAATGCAGACAGGTCACATACAAGTCACATGGAATCTAATTTTTTCCAATCCCCATTTAAGGTCTTCTCTCATGTGATTTCCACACTCTCCTCATCCCGTGGAAGGGCTGTGTAACAGTCCCTCATACATAAACAGCCAAACATCAACACACCATGGCATGCCCTCGGATCATACGACCTCTCAGTAGTCACTCTATGACTCAATCATTTCTGTTCATGGTTCACAATATAAGGCTAAATATGATGGATCCATGAGGCTGTGTGTGTGTGTGTGTGTGTGTGTGTGTGTGTGTGCGCGTGCGTGCGTGCGTGCGTGCGTGTGGTGAGGGAGGCAGAAAGACAAAGAGAAAAAGAGGGATGAGAAAGAGAGAGAGAGAGAGAGAGAGAGAGAGAGCTACAAAAAAAACACAACTGTTTCTGTCAGTTGTGTTCAAAAAGTTTCATGTCAAGGACCCCCAAAAATATATGTAATTGCCCGAGAGTGTGGAAATCACATATGGGAGAAGACCTTAACCCATTGTGACCTGACGAAAAAAAAAAAAAAAAAGAAAGTCTTCTGAAAGAATATATATTCAATGATTTGTGCCGCATTTTTATGATTTTTCAAAAAAAACAGACGTACAAGCTCATAGCGCGCCACTCGGTGGCGCGCTATGAGCTTGTAGATCTGCTATTTTTCAATAGCTAAAGTATAACATAATGCTTTAAAACATTTCTGAAACCAGCTCCTCGCCACTCGCTCTACACACTTGCCCTCGATATGCGCGTTCACACGAGGCTGCGCCATATTAAGTGTCATCCGAAACCAAGCAGCCTTGAGCTGTGGCTTATAAAGCCCTCAAGAGCGAGTCTGTGCCGATCTAGACTCGATTGCCTTGTGCAGCCCTGTTCTCTGTCCGCATGGAAACCGCGACCTACAAATGTAAGTACCACCACAAATAAATGATAAATAAACTCCTCCTAAACAATCTTCATCTGATGCAGAATAGATAACGCTCCAACTGATGTTCACAAGGGCTCTTTATTTACCCCACAGTGAAAAAACTATAAATTAAAGTTATGAAACCACACAAACAAAACAACTTTTAACACAATGATTTATAAACACCATGGATGTATATGACATGTCATTTTTGACAGTCACGCTGTATTTCCTTTTTCCATATTAATAAAATCCACGTCACAAACATACACGATGCAATGCAATATAACTGTACAAACAAAATAACAGGTAACACAATTGCGTGATTGTAACCATGGCAACAAATGGTGTCTGTTTCCTGTTTCTGCACAAGGAGGGCGAATGCATTTCCAAACAGTTTTTTATACCCAGCACCCTAATCAAGGGAACTTCAAGTCAAGGGACTGGTTTCAGAAAGGGCCATTGAGTAAGACAGAGTTAGGAGAACTCTGTTCACTTCATGGGGCTTCAGTCCAATGGCGGCCCGGCCTCCTACATAGATTTCTATTGGTGAAGAGCATAGCGAACAGTGACAAAGTCCTGTACCGGAAGTTGGCAGAATGCACTGGACTCTAACCCTAACCCTAATAGCTCTTATTTGCGCCGCCCTCGTTGAAAACAATGTATTTCCAACTCCAGCTCGTCACTCTCCATCCAGGCTGCAGGAACAGCGCTCGAGCGCTCAGTTTACTGCCCCCTCAATGTCGTAACTCTGTCTTCCTCTATGGCTCTGCTCCAGACATGAAGACAGGCACACTCACTCAGCAAGCATGGTGGTGAGTTCTCTGCCCCGTCATCAATACAGTGCTGCTTTGTGTAGATCACATTCATCAAATTAAATCAAATCAAACGTGATTCATGAAGCACGTGTACAACAATTGAAATGGTCCGAAGTGCTGTAGCCTACAGGGTGAGAACAAAAACATCAACAATCATATACAACAAACAAGATCAAGACCAGTGGTGGAAATATATGTACAATAAGTAAGTACAAGTTTGAGGTATTTCCAATTTCCAACACTTTTACCTCTACTCCACTACATCTTTGATCCAAATATCATATACTCCACTCTAATTATTTGAGATAATTAGATTTTGATTATTATTACAACACTTACATTATAAAAAGTAGCGTTTTGCTTGCAACAGAGTATGTCTAGCATAATGACAAGCACAATGAAACACTTGCTTCCAATGTGGTCCTGCAACATACAATGCAGGGCTGGAAAGTACTGTCCAGCTAGCCAGATGCATGGAGGAGAGAGATGACTGGAGACAGCGCTGGAGGGCTCATCATGAACTATCTCTATCCAATGTTTGACCTTGGCCATCACTTACACCAGGGGTTCTCATCCCGTGGGTCGCGACCCCTCGGGGGGTCGCCAAATTATTTTAGGGGGTCCCCAAATTATTTTCAAAAAAACGATTTCACGATTTTTCAAAAATAGCAGACCTACAAGCTCGTAGCGCGCCACTCGGTGGCGCGCTATGAGCTTGTAGATCTGCTATTTTTAAATAGCTAAATTATAACAATGCTTAAAACACCAAAAGGGGTTCCCGCCCAAAATGGTTTAAGGTTATTGTAGCAGTCAATTTATATTGGGGGTCGGGAGGGGGCGGGGCGGGGGTCCCGAGACGTTGCCAAAGCATTTTCGGGGGTCCCCGGCCAAAAACGTTGAGAACCCCTGACTTACACAACTGATGAAGTCAACTACAAGACCGCTCAAGGTAGCTAGGAACCCTTTTTTTGCTTTGCTGCTGCTTGTGTTAGTTAGTGTGAGTTATTGCTCTATTGCTGTTATATTTGGGCCCATGAATGACTGTGTGGTAATAATGAAACATGGCTTTTCGATTGAAGGCTCATGTGAATCTACCGTGCATTATGTCTGTAACCTGTGGCTGATGTTTAAGGCACTGTGGGCTCCATCTTGCGCCACCCTTATCCCTTATGCCTAAACTAATTTGCCATTTTTTACTATTTTGAAAAACATTTTATAATAGTTCGACTAGCCGAATCTACCTATCGATCCCACCCTTTTCACATTGACCTGTTATAGCGCGACCAACAGGTGGATTTTTGCAAAACACAAAATGACTCAAATCATCCAATTGCCATCCAATGCGTAAGAAGAAATGGCACACTTTTCACATTGGCCTATTATAGCGCCACCAGGAGGCCACAACCTGACCTGCCCTGGTGGAGACCTGTGCCCAGAGGGGCACTTTATTGGGAGTCCCAGCCTCTGTGGTGGTATTGCCACCGGGTCAGGCTCTTTACCCACTCTGTCTTCATCGCCTGCTGTGTACATAGATAGCATTGGGAGATTGAAGAACCGGAAATGTTTTTTATCACACTGGCAGACAGTGGCGTAAATATCGACGGTGCAACCGGTGCGATGCACCGGGGCCCAGCGCCCCCAAGGGGCCCATGAAGGGGAAGAAAAAGAGAGAAAACTACAAAAAGTGCCCTTCTGGGCACAGGTCTCCACCAGAAGGATAGGAGTGTGTGTGATGTTTAGGAGTAATATAAACATGTTTTTTTGTTTGTTTTTTGCAACAATTTTCTTCATTTTGTTGAGGAAATGCAGAGCCAGATCACTCATAGCATCTCTGAGGATAGAATTGTGGATGAGCAGGACATGTGCAGCATTTTGAACGAAACGGGCCACTCCTGAAAACTTTAGAAGGCAATGTTAGCCAATCCGTGTAGAATGATAAATCCAACAGACTCGTCTTGATCACATGACTACAGAGATCATGTGTACCGATTTGCGTGAGATTTGGATGAAATCTGTGAGACTAACATAAGCAATGTGTTTAGCAGAAATCGGCCTCATGGTGGCGCTATAACCGGCAGATGTGGAGGGATGCAGGGACAATGTTTTTCCATGGCCTCTAGGGAGTGCGCATACATAAATTGTATACAGATTGATGAAGTTATAGCTAAAAACAGGAATTGGCCTGTTATAGCGCCACCATGAGGCTGATTTGGAAAATAATGAGTGGCATGTCGTCCTCGGCCTAGTGGAAATGTGCGTGTATAATTTCACGGAAATTGCACACTGTGTTTGTGATTTGTGGCATTTTGTTCGAAACGGACCAATCATGTGAGCTTTGGAAGCCAATATTAGCCAATCAGGATGGAAGATGGGAAATTGTGCAGATCTGTGTTGATCACATGACTATGGAGATAGTGTATACCGAATTCTGTGATGTATGGATAAAATGTGTAGCCTACGAGTAATCTACAGAAATGTGTTTTGCCTAAATCGGCCTCATGGTGGCGCTATAACAGGTCGTTGAGGAATATTTGGGGCAGAGGTTCATCGTTGGCATCCATGGAGTGTGTGGGAAAAGTTTGTCATGGATCGGGCCAACGGTACCGGAGATTAGCTGATAACGGACGGACGGAAGGACGGAAGGAAGGAAGGAAGGAAGGAAGGACGGACACACACACACACACACGGACGGAGTGCAAAACATACTCTCTCCCCATGCCTTCGGCCTGGTGGAGACAAAAAAGAGTCAGGACGGCGGTGAAAGCCTGGTTTCAGGGGCTATCGGTCGCAGGAAGAGTAACACCAAGGATTCGAAGTGATGTCACTGACTGCTGGTTTATAAACAGCTTCAAGTCCATACTACTTCCGTGTTGCATTAACAGTGACATCACTGGCCACTCCTTGGTATTTTTACCACCTTGTTTCAACGTGTGTGTTTGTGTTCATGCGCTGCCTGTCAGCAGCACAACATAGCTCAGCTGTAGACTATTCTGTCACGTTCCGTCGCGCTAATGAAACACTAGATGGGATTATTATGTCATGTCAGCACTATCAGAAGATGTAACCCAGGTAAAGTAATCTGTCACTCTGCAAGTTTAACTAAAGTTTTTTCCATCTGTCCAAAGTCATTTCTGATAGCCTGCAGGCTGCAGCCCTGCAGTCCTACAGATACACAGATACAGAATGATTGAAAGTGAAACATGCAAATTGATTGAATATTTTACTATCAGATCGCTTAGGTACAGTTCAAAGACGCATTTGGTACAATGAAGCGCTAAGCAGCGCTGGCCCTGTCATCAGGCAAGTCAGACAAATGCCTGGGGCATCAGGAGGGGAGGGGGGCAGCACAATGAGCGAGGCAGCAAGCCCCCCTTTTTCTTTTTTTCACGCGTTCCTCCTGCAACACTTGCGCGGTGCTCTGCTCAGACACAGCTGTAGTTGCCCCTCCTTCTTTCTCCCGTCCCCCGTAGTAGCAGAGTCACGTGTACTGTTAGCCCTGGTCCAGTGCTAGTGTACTGTCAACATTAGTTTGTTTTGAAACAAAAGCGCATCCCCGCTGGTTACAAGAGAAGGAAATAAAATGAAGGAAACAGACGTTGAGGCTCCAGCGACCAGCATTACTTGCAAAGTTGCAGGTTACAGAGCTGGCATACCAGTGGTTGTCAAACATTTACATTTCACTCTGAGAGTGTACAAATGGAACTAAATGGTAAATGGTGCATTTATATAGCGCCTTAATCCAAGGCGCTTTACATACGTAGATTGTGCATTACATTCACACACACTGATGGCGGCGGAAACCATGCAAGGCACCAACCTGCACATCAGGAGCAATTAGGGGTTCAGAGTCTTGCTCGAGGACACTTCGACACTAACTCTGGGGGAGCCCACAGGGATCGAACTGGCAACCTTGTGGTTACCATCCGGGTACTCCACCCCTGAGTACCCGGATGGTAACCATTTGGTTACCATCCGGTTCAGATTTTACGGGGGCCAGTTTCGAATTGCAGCCATCCGTAGGTGCCCTTTGAGAGCGGTTTTGAAGGAGTCAAGGGATTCGCATGTCTTAATGACTGTTGGTAAGGCGTTCCACATTTTGGTGGCATAGGAGCGAAAAGAATTTAGTCCCTTGTTTGTGCCGAATCTGGGTTGAACATGGTTCGTTGCACTCCCTCTGGTGTTGTGGGTGTGGACTTCGTTAACATTAAGGAAGTATCTACACAGGTACATGGGTATCTTGGTGGAGTATCGAATCTTGTGGACCAGACCCATTGCAAGATGCTGTACTCTGTCGCCGACCCTAAGCCATGTCAGTTTGTCAAAGTGGGCAGGGGTGAGGTGGGTTCGGGGGGTGAGGCCAAGTAGGAGCCTGACCAGTTTGTTTTGGGAGGTCTGGAGCCTAGTTTTAAGGGCCTTTGAGGTGCTGTGGTACCAGGAGGTGCATGCATAGTCAAAGAAGCCTTGTACAAGGGCTCCTGTTAAGGTCTTCAACGTGTTTTTGTCGACCAGTGAGGAGATCCTGTAAAGGAATCTTGTTCTTTGGTTGACTTTTTTGATTACGTTGGTGGCCATTTTATCACCGGAAAGATTAGCCTCCAGGATGGAACCTAGGTAGGTAATTTCATCTTTACGTGTGATAACATTGTCACCCACTCTAACCAAGAAGCCATTTGCCTTGCTGAGATTACTATTAGATCCAAAGAGAATGGATTCAGTTTTTCCCAGGTGTAATGATAGTTTGTTATCAGCGAGCCAGGTGCAGATTCTACCGAGTTCAGAGCTGAGCTGAAGGCCTTTTCATGCTGCAGGTTGTCAAAGGTGCAAAGATAGTTTGTAAATGAGCAGGATTTGTCCACTGTAATGTTAACACGTACATCTTAGTCAATCAGATTTTTGTCTCCACCAGGCCAAAGGCATGGGGAGAGAGTATGTTTTGCACTCCGTCCGTGTGTGTGTCCGTCCGTCCTTTTAAGCAGTAGTTAATAGTAGCAGCAGTAATACTATGGTAACTTTTTGGTGGGGGGGGGGGGGGGGGGGGGGCGATTTGGGATTCACATTTCTTAATTGCTGTTGGTAGGGCGTTCCACATTTTAGTGGCATAGGAGCAACATTCATTTAATCCATTGTTTGAGCCGAATCTGGGTTGCATGTGGTTTGTTGAACTCCCTTTATTTTTCTCAGGAAGTATACAGAAGAAAGGAGGAAGAGCTGGATTAGCTGGAGTTAGAATAAAGGAAATATTGGTGTAATGTATTCGCTATAATACAATTCCTATGCTGCATAGATTATGTATTTATTATGTGCACATTTAAAAACAACCCATTTGGAACAACAACATATTGTAGGGTTGTGCAGGTGAGATTTAGAAAACCTTGTGGGGTTTATAAAGTTAATCTCAACTCATTGAACTACACCAATACAAATGTAAGGACTGGTGCTGCCACCAGAGGGCACTGTGGTATTATCCATTGTTTCTGTTCTGTGCAGCTGGTGACCGCATTGGTGGGGGCGGCCATTTTAGTTCACAATGTTGTTTCTCTGCGAGGTAGGAGTGAAATCCACCCTCTCTGAATAATACACTTGATATAAATCACTAAATTAGCCATCCATGTTGTTTGATTGACAGATACTGTTGTTGGGAAGTATATTGTTGTGCTAGTTTGAAAACAGTGTGGTCGTTAAGCAGCTCAACCCTGAAACACAGCAGGTAAGATGAACTGATTCACCTTGTTTTTACTACATTTATCTTTTATATTATTGACTCATCTTTTAACATGGAACAACACAACGAGCATTTCTCTCATATCTGCTTGTTAGTTATAAATGATCCTAAACAAGCAGTAGTTAATACTAGCAGCAGTAATAATATTGTAACTTGTTATAAACGAGCAGTAGTTAATACTAGCAGCAGTAATACTATTGTAACTTGTTTTAAGGCCACCTACGGACGGCTGCAATTTGAAACTGGACCCCTTAATTTCCCCCTCACTATGGGGTATATCTTACTACCTTTTAAAATAGTTCAAATAGCCGATCTACAAGCTCACAATGTCTCGATGTAGATCGGCTAGTTTAACTATTTTAAAATGTTTTTCAAAATAGTAAAAAATGGCGAATACGTTTAGGGTTAAGGGTGGCGCAAGATGGAGCCCTAGATGTTTTCCCCTTTTTACCTCCTTTTATGATGATTTCCTGTTTTTGGTTACTATTATAGAAGTGTATCTCTGTACGTCTCTACATGTTCTGATGAATTGAAAAGGGTGGACCCGATTTGTAAACGAGTAATGCTTTCTGCTGTCGTCCACAGTCAACAGTTTTTGTATTGAGTTGTACTTGAAATGTACTGTAATTCTGCAAACTGTTAATAAATACATCAATCAATCAATCAGTTCGTTATAAATGATCCTAAACAAGCAGTAGTTAATAGTAGCAGCAGTAATACTATGGTAACTTTTTGGTGGGGGGGGGGCGATTTGGGATTCACATTTCTTAATTGCTGTTGGTAGGGTGTTCCACATTTTAGTGGCATAGGAGCAACATTAATTTAATCCATTGTTTGAGCCGAATCTGGGTTGCATGTGGTTTGTTGAACTCCCTCTGGTGTTGAGATTGTGGAATTTATGTAGGCCAGGAATATTGCAAAATGCTGTACTCTGTCGTCAACCTAAGCCCTTCCAGCAGCAGCCTATGAAAATGGGCAGGGGTGAGGGGAGTGAGGCCAAGTAGTCTGGAGCCTTGTTTTAAGGGCCTTTGAGGTGCTGTGGTACCAAGAGGTGCATGCATAGTCGAAGAAACCTTGTACGAGGGCTCCTGTTAGGGTCTTCAAGGTGTTTTTGTTGATCAGTGAGGAGATCCTGTATAGATCTCACAGATACACAGATACAGAATGATTGAAAGTGAAACATGCAAATTGATTGAATATTTTACTATCAGATCGCTTAGGTACAGTTCAAAGACGCATTTGGTACAATGAAGCGCTAAGCAGCGCTGGCCCTGTCATCAGGCAAGTCAGACAAATGCCTGGGGCATCAGGAGGGGAGGGGGGCAGCACAATGAGCGAGGCAGCAAGCCCCCCTTTTTCTTTTTTTCACGCGTTCCTCCTGCAACACTTGCGCGGTGCTCTGCTCAGACACAGCTGTAGTTGCCCCTCCTTCTTTCTCCCGTCCCCCGTAGTAGCAGAGTCACGTGTACTGTTAGCCCTGGTCCAGTGCTAGTGTACTGTCAACATTAGTTTGTTTTGAAACAAAAGCGCATCCCCGCTGGTTACAAGAGAAGGAAATAAAATGAAGGAAACAGACGTTGAGGCTCCAGCGACCAGCATTACTTGCAAAGTTGCAGGTTACAGAGCTGGCATACCAGTGGTTGTCAAACATTTACATTTCACTCTGAGAGTGTACAAATGGAACTAAATGGTAAATGGTGCATTTATATAGCGCCTTAATCCAAGGCGCTTTACATACGTAGATTGTGCATTACATTCACACACACTGATGGCGGCGGAAACCATGCAAGGCACCAACCTGCACATCAGGAGCAATTAGGGGTTCAGAGTCTTGCTCGAGGACACTTCGACACTAACTCTGGGGGAGCCCACAGGGATCGAACTGGCAACCTTGTGGTTACCATCCGGGTACTCCACCCCTGAGTACCCGGATGGTAACCATTTGGTTACCATCCGGGTAACCAAATGGTTACCATTTGGTTACCCGGATGAGGGTCCATTTGGAACCGGCCTATAGGAATCGTTAAAGTCTCAACCCTATTTGTAGATAGATGTTGACAATATTATAGAAAAAAAATAGGGTTGCCAGGTTGAAAGTGGTCCATTTAACTCTTCAAGTGTGTATTTCAGAAAGATAAGGGAAAAAAATAAAACGGGAATGGGCGGGTCAGAATCTAGAATTGGACGGGAACCCCTTTTGGTGTTTTAAGCAAGCACTCAACATATGCAAGTTAGCATCCGGCAGTTTCTACATGCTGGGGACCAATACTAAACATTTCTAACATAAAACGTTGGTGTACTCAACATGTCCGGGTTCACTTTTTGGCTACTAGGCTCTCCATGTTGGACACATACGGCTCATTTCTTAAGTGGACAACGACGGGTAATCACTTAATTTATACATTTATTACTAGATCCAACAGCATCATATCTGTGAGTGGACGACCCAATTAAGCATTACACTTGTTTACAACAGGGTCCACCATGTTCAATTCATCAAAACATTTAGAGACGTACAAATAGACACTTCTATATAGACAAAGAACAGTACAGGAATTCATCGTAATGGAGGTAAAAAGGGAAAAGAAACTTATACAGTGAGGGAAAAAGGGGGGGGGGGGGGGGGGGATTCAGATTTTACGGGGGCCAGTTTCGAATTGCAGCCATCCGTAGGTGCCCTTTGAGAGCGGTTTTGAAGGAGTCAAGGGATTCGCATGTCTTAATGACTGTTGGTAAGGCGTTCCACATTTTGGTGGCATAGGAGCGAAAAGAATTTAGTCCCTTGTTTGTGCCGAATCTGGGTTGAACATGGTTCGTTGCACTCCCTCTGGTGTTGTGGGTGTGGACTTCGTTAACATTAAGGAAGTATCTACACAGGTACATGGGTATCTTGGTGGAGTATCGAATCTTGTGGACCAGACCCATTGCAAGATGCTGTACTCTGTCGCCGACCCTAAGCCATGTCAGTTTGTCAAAGTGGGCAGGGGTGAGGTGGGTTCGGGGGGTGAGGCCAAGTAGGAGCCTGACCAGTTTGTTTTGGGAGGTCTGGAGCCTAGTTTTAAGGGCCTTTGAGGTGCTGTGGTACCAGGAGGTGCATGCATAGTCAAAGAAGCCTTGTACAAGGGCTCCTGTTAAGGTCTTCAACGTGTTTTTGTCGACCAGTGAGGAGATCCTGTAAAGGAATCTTGTTCTTTGGTTGACTTTTTTGATTACGTTGGTGGCCATTTTATCACCGGAAAGATTAGCCTCCAGGATGGAACCTAGGTAGGTAATTTCATCTTTACGTGTGATAACATTGTCACCCACTCTAACCAAGAAGCCATTTGCCTTGCTGAGATTACTATTAGATCCAAAGAGAATGGATTCAGTTTTTCCCAGGTGTAATGATAGTTTGTTATCAGCGAGCCAGGTGCAGATTCTACCGAGTTCAGAGCTGAGCTGAAGGCCTTTTCATGCTGCAGGTTGTCAAAGGTGCAAAGATAGTTTGTAAATGAGCAGGATTTGTCCACTGTAATGTTAACACGTACATCTTAGTCAATCAGATTTTTGTCTCCACCAGGCCAAAGGCATGGGGAGAGAGTATGTTTTGCACTCCGTCCGTGTGTGTGTCCGTCCGTCCTTTTAAGCAGTAGTTAATAGTAGCAGCAGTAATACTATGGTAACTTTTTGGTGGGGGGGGGGGGCGATTTGGGATTCACATTTCTTAATTGCTGTTGGTAGGGCGTTCCACATTTTAGTGGCATAGGAGCAACATTCATTTAATCCATTGTTTGAGCCGAATCTGGGTTGCATGTGGTTTGTTGAACTCCCTTTATTTTTCTCAGGAAGTATACAGAAGAAAGGAGGAAGAGCTGGATTAGCTGGAGTTAGAATAAAGGAAATATTGGTGTAATGTATTCGCTATAATACAATTCCTATGCTGCATAGATTATGTATTTATTATGTGCACATTTAAAAACAACCCATTTGGAACAACAACATATTGTAGGGTTGTGCAGGTGAGATTTAGAAAACCTTGTGGGGTTTATAAAGTTAATCTCAACTCATTGAACTACACCAATACAAATGTAAGGACTGGTGCTGCCACCAGAGGGCACTGTGGTATTATCCATTGTTTCTGTTCTGTGCAGCTGGTGACCGCATTGGTGGGGGCGGCCATTTTAGTTCACAATGTTGTTTCTCTGCGAGGTAGGAGTGAAATCCACCCTCTCTGAATAATACACTTGATATAAATCACTAAATTAGCCATCCATGTTGTTTGATTGACAGATACTGTTGTTGGGAAGTATATTGTTGTGCTAGTTTGAAAACAGTGTGGTCGTTAAGCAGCTCAACCCTGAAACACAGCAGGTAAGATGAACTGATTCACCTTGTTTTTACTACATTTATCTTTTATATTATTGACTCATCTTTTAACATGGAACAACACAACGAGCATTTCTCTCATATCTGCTTGTTAGTTATAAATGATCCTAAACAAGCAGTAGTTAATACTAGCAGCAGTAATAATATTGTAACTTGTTATAAACGAGCAGTAGTTAATACTAGCAGCAGTAATACTATTGTAACTTGTTTTAAGGCCACCTACGGACGGCTGTAATTTGAAACTGGACCCCTTAATTTCCCCCTCACTATGGGGTATATCTTACTACCTTTTAAAATAGTTCAAATAGCCGATCTACAAGCTCACAATGTCTCGATGTAGATCGGCTAGTTTAACTATTTTAAAATGTTTTTCAAAATAGTAAAAAATGGCGAATACGTTTAGGGTTAAGGGTGGCGCAAGATGGAGCCCTAGATGTTTTCCCCTTTTTACCTCCTTTTATGATGATTTCCTGTTTTTGGTTACTATTATAGAAGTGTATCTCTGTACGTCTCTACATGTTCTGATGAATTGAAAAGGGTGGACCCGATTTGTAAACGAGTAATGCTTTCTGCTGTCGTCCACAGTCAACAGTTTTTGTATTGAGTTGTACTTGAAATGTACTGTAATTCTGCAAACTGTTAATAAATACATCAATCAATCAATCAGTTCGTTATAAATGATCCTAAACAAGCAGTAGTTAATAGTAGCAGCAGTAATACTATGGTAACTTTTTGGTGGGGGGGGGCGATTTGGGATTCACATTTCTTAATTGCTGTTGGTAGGGTGTTCCACATTTTAGTGGCATAGGAGCAACATTCATTTAATCCATTGTTTGAGCCGAATCTGGGTTGCATGTGGTTTGTTGAACTCCCTCTGGTGTTGAGATTGTGGAATTTATGTAGGCCAGGAATATTGCAAAATGCTGTACTCTGTCGTCAACCTAAGCCCTTCCAGCAGCAGCCTATGAAAATGGGCAGGGGTGAGGGGAGTGAGGCCAAGTAGTCTGGAGCCTTGTTTTAAGGGCCTTTGAGGTGCTGTGGTACCAAGAGGTGCATGCATAGTCGAAGAAACCTTGTACGAGGGCTCCTGTTAGGGTCTTCAAGGTGTTTTTGTTGATCAGTGAGGAGATCCTGTATAGGAATCTTGTTCTTTGGTTGACTTTTGTTTAATTTTTTTTTCCAGGATGGAACCTAGGTAGGTAATTTCCTCTTTGCGTGTGATAATATTGTCACCCACTCTAACTGAGAAAACATCTGCCTTGCTGAGATTACTAGTTGATCCAAAGAGAATGGATTCAGTTTTTCCCAGGTGTAATGATAGTTTGTTATCAGCGAGCCAGGTGCAGATTCTACCGAGTTCAGAGCTGAGCTGAAGGCCTTTTCATGCTGCAGGTTGTCAAAGGTGCAAAGATAGTTTGTAAATGAGCAGGATTTGTCCACTGTAATGTTAACACGTACATCTTAGTCAATCAGATTTTTGTCTCCACCAGGCCAAAGGCATGGGGAGAGAGTATGTTTTGCACTCCGTCCGTGTGTGTGTCCGTCCGTCCTTCCGTCCGTTACCAGCTAATCTCCGACACCGTTAACCCGGTCGATGCCAAACTTTGCACACACTCCCTGGGTGCCAACGATGAACCTCTGCCCCACATTTTCCAGAACGGCCTATTATAGCGCCACCATGAGGCAGCTTTTCAAAATTGTACCTATAACTGCACCAATCTGCGTGAAACGTTGTATGCACACTCCCTAGAGGCCAAGGACAAACTTTTGACCTACATTTTTCACATCTGCCTTTTATAGCGCCACCAGGAGGCCGACTTTTGCAAAACACATTTTTTTATATTACTCGTCATTCTGTCTCTAAAAATCTTGCGAATCGTTACACAGTATCTCTACAGTCATGTGCTCAAGTCGGATCTGTCCGATATTTCATATTCCATCCTAATTGGCTATAATTAGCTTTCAAAATTTGCAAGATTGGCCTGTTTTGAACAAAAAGCCTCAAATCATGAACGCAGCATGCAATTTACGTGAAGTCTTTCAGACACTTTCTTACTAGGCTGAGGATTATAGCCACAACCTGACCTGGCTTGGTGGAGACCTGTGCCCAGAGGGCCACTTTTTCTCGTTGAATTATTTGTTTGACTTCTTCTGGTGTGAGTTGACTTGTGACAATGAAGTCGACTTTGGTTACTGCCCCATTGTGTTGTGGTGCACACACCATTGAAATGTAACCCTAACACACACCATTGAAATGTAACCCTAACACACACCATTGAAATTTAACCCTAACACACACCATTGTAACACATCTTAACGCGGTATTGGTTTGTTGTTCCTCACCACACTCCTTGAAACCAAAGTGCTTCCAAATAGATTAATTTGTTGTACTTTTCTTGTTGACCAAAGGGTGGCGCTTTTTCACTCATCTGGGCTAGATCTGAACTAAACATCTCACTGAGCTTTTAGGGAGCGGCAAAAGAGGGTGTTCATAACAAAACACAAGACAAAACAAGGAGCATCATTGTTACATGGAATGCTTCAAAATATATACTTAACACACACACACACACACACACACACACACACACACACACACACACACACACACTTGAATTGAGCAGCCCTACTTAGATCACTCTCCTCACCGAGGTCAAATAGAGGCTGGCTATCTGATCAAATATTATCTTCCATCCCTACTTGTTACAATTTACGCTTGCATAAATGGTTGCACTGTACGCCCCCTCCTGCTTGAACTGAGGCAGAACATTAAAAACACATTGGTTACTTTCACCTTATTCACTTTACACCATTGTTCCTTTTGTAAACTGAGGTTAAGTGTGATTTCTTCACTAATGCATGAATCCCATAATCTCCACATTCACATGTTGGAGAGTTGGGCTAACACCACTAGTAGTCTGGCAGCCAACAGGCTTCTGTTGTTTAAAGTGGGAAATGTATATATGCTTTTATTTTTGGTTTATTTTTTTGCCTAAAATATTTTCTATTGTCTACATACATTCATGAGTCGACTTGCTGACCGGCTGACGGTAATGAGCAATAGTTTTTTTTTTATAGGAGCATATATGTGACCATACCATTAACAACATATATAGGGTGTACCAAAACTCCTGGAGGGGGCGTCAACATATGTGTCACGTGGTAGCGGCCGCCATACTTGCTGGCTTGTCTGGTTTGTTTACATTGAGCGAATATCCGTGTGCTTGTATACGTTCTTTTTTTAAACTGACCTCACAATGGTGCAGACTTGCTCAGTAAATAAGTGCCACAGCAGGTCGAGGAAATGAGCCAGAAAACGGAATTAGATGTTCAGCTTTCCAGCATGGAGACAGCATCAAGGAACCTAGATTGAGTTTACAAAAAGACGTAGAATGGCTTGGATCTCGGCTGTACGGCGCACGGGCGCAGAGACATAACGTTCCAACAAAGTATCTAAGCACAGCCGTGTTTGTTCACAACATTTTCCTTGTCCTTGTAATTTTTTTGGTCCCGACGTTCTTTCTATCCATCCTGGTGTTGGTTCACTATGTTGTCGCCAAGAACGAGCTCAATATTTACAAAAACATACCACCGTCACTCTATTCTGAGTGATGTGGGCTAGAATTGAATGCCCCCTCTTGGTGACGTACACGTTTTCACACGCTATAAGACAAGGATTCTGAATCCATTCCATCCACAAAAACACTCCTTGGGCTAAAAACGGCAATATCCACTTGCCCAACATGTGCTGACCTCATCAAATTTATGATGACGGCTATGGCCATTTTTAGGCCAATGTGTTTTTTTTGTGCAAAACTAATGCTTGGAATTGATTGCGCCATTGCCGTAGATCAACGGCAATTGGTCTTTTATAGTGCTTTTGATTGATCAAGTCATAATGCTACTCGCGTTAACATCGCGTTGCTCATTGTCGTTTCTTTGCTGCTTGTTTTCTCCGAAAAATAGTCAAGTTGTTTTAGTCCAATCCGCCCAACGTTCAGATCTAAATAGTGATTTCTGATCGCATCGCGCAAGCCATATTACCGCTTGTGGTGAAAACTAAGACATGTCTGCTGCTGCTCGTAAAACTTGTTGCTCCTCCTCTCGTTGTATTGGGCTGTGTGGGCCGGAAGTAGTTGGCGCTTATTCACAGATATTGCCTGGCTGCCTGCAGTAATTTCACATGGACACCAGGGGAGCGGTGTTAGTGTTAACATTATGGTAATTCTTAGGGTCTGGCCGAGCCTCGGGTCGACCCAGTTAGGCTAGGGCAGGGCCGGGGTTTGATTCTGTTTCTTTCAATCGCCTGTATCTCCTATTCCTTGTCCCAGATGGCATTTTTGGTCCAAACAAGGTTTATTCCACGGCCCAGAGCCGGCGCTGTGATGCGCCTCCATTATGTTTTAGCAGCACCCGCGGTAAACATGGAATGATGATGCATCGTCACACACCCTAACATAAGTAAACAGGGAAAAATGCTGGCGTGAATTATATCACAAGTTATCAAATGCTGGCGGCCTAAGCGTTAAAGCATAATGAAATGTTGACATCTTGCCGTATATAGGTAATCGTATGGTCACATATAAGACCTTATAAAATAAATTGCTCAATACCGACAGCCGGTCAGCAAGTGGACTCATTCATTTAAGTATTTTTAAGTATATAGGCAATATTTTAGGCCAATAAAAAAACATTTCCCACTCCCCACCCCTGGCTGCCGGACTATAGGTCTCCAGTTATTAAAGTCCTTCCTTATTCACTTGATTTCAGACCGGAGTCCAGACTGCAGGTGAAGACTAACTCTCCAGACTCATAATAACTACAATACCCATGATGCATCACTCCCAGGTGAAGATGAACTCTCCAGATTCAGCCAGGGACGTTTCTATTAAACAGGAAGCTGAAGACGTTTCTATTAAACAGGAAGCTGAAGACCAGCCACGCCTCAGTAAGTTTCATGTGAAAGAAAATATTGTTCCTGAAGAAACAATGTATTTGCTCAAATCTTTCAGAACAGTAATAACCTGTAGTTAGTAACGGTTTAGTCAATCTTATCTTGGTAGGTAATAGCTCATTTTGTACATGGAACATGGAAGAAGAATGGATTTACATTTTAGGAATCCAGTGTTGACCATCATGTTATGTTTCTGCTCCTAGACGTCCTGCACATGGTTGTGTGTAAAGAGGAGGTTTCTCCTGAACAGGAGAGGAGCCCCAGTCTGCTCCAGGAGGAACCAGAGCCTCCACACATTAAAGATGAACAGGAGGAGCTTAAAAGGGAACAGGAGGAACTACTTCAAAGACCAGAGGAACCTGTTGGGTCAACGTTGACATTACTAGCAGTGAAAGGTGAAGAAGAAAATTATGATGATGAAGAAGAACACATATCTTCCCACTGCTCTGAGATTGAAGTTGAACTTGAATCTGACACAGAAGTCACTGAAGACAGTGATGATTGGGAGGAGACCAGTGGAGACGATGATGACGAACGGCGTGACAAGACTTTCAGTGACTCAGGTTCCCTGAAGAAACACCAGCGTGTCCACACTGGAGACAAATCTTTTAACTGTGAACATTGTGACAAGAGTTTCAGTCAGTCAGGTAACCTAAAGCAACACCTTCGTGTCCACACTGGAGAAAAACCTTTCCAATGTAAACATTGTGACAAGAGTTTCAGTGACTCAGGTTCCCTGAAGAAACACCAGCGTGTCCACACTGGAGACAAATCTTTTAACTGTGAACATTGTGACAAGAGTTTCAGTCAGTCAGGTACCCTAAAGACACACCTTCGTGTCCATACTGGAGAAAAACCTTTCCAATGTAAACATTGTGACAAGAGTTTTACTGCATCATCTTCCCTAAAAACACACCAGAGTGTCCACACTGGAGAAAAACCTTTCCAATGTAAAGATTGTGACAAGAGTTTCGCCAGTTCAAATCATCTGAAGTCACACCTTCGTGTCCACACTGGAGAAAAACCTTTCCAATGTAAACATTGTGGCAAGACTTTCATCAATTCAAGTAATTTGAAGACACACCTTTGTGTCCACACTGGAGAAAAACCTTTCCAATGTAAACATTGTGACAAGAGTTTCAGAGAGTCACGTTCCCTGAAGACACACCAGTATGTCCACACTGGAGAAAAACCTTTCCAATGTAAACATTGTGACAAGAGTTTTACTGCATCACGTTCCCTGAAAACACACCTTCGTGTCCACACTGTAGAAAAACCTTTCCAATGTAAACATTGTGACAAGAGTTTCAGACAGTCACGTTCCCTGAAGACACACCAGTATGTCCACACTGGAGAAAAACCTTTCCAATGTAAACATTGTGACAAGAGTTTCAGTGAGTCACGTTTCCTGAAGACACACCAGTATGTCCACACTGTAGAAAAACCTTTCCAATGTAAACATTGTGACAAGAGTTTTACTGCATCACCTTCCCTGAAAACACACCTTCGTGTCCACACTGTAGAAAAACCTTTCCAATGTAAACATTGTGACAAGAGTTTTACTGTCTCATCTTTCCTGAAAACACACCTTTGTGTCCACACTGGAGAAAAACCTTTCCAATGTAAACATTGTGACAAGAGTTTCAAGGATTCAAGTAATCTTCGTTACCACCTTCTTGTCCTCAGTTCTCACAGGACAATAAAAATATGTCCACTTTGAACGGTGTGACCTAAATTTAAATAACTCTGGTCACTTAATTGCTAAGACACCATTGCACTCACACCATGGGGTAAAAAAAAAAAGTTTCCACTGTGTTCCTGTCTGTCTTGGATTATGGCGACATAATCTATAGACATGCAGCAGCACCCACTCTTAAATCCCTAGACTCTGTTTATCACTCATTGATTAGATGTATTACGGGTGATAGCTATGGTACTCACCAATGTATCTTATATAACAAGGTTGGATGGTCCTCCCTGACAGAGACGAAAACTGCATTGTCACCTGTTCTTGTATAAAGCCATGCTTGGAGATTGTCCTAAATACATCTCATCTTTTCTGAAGTACACCCGGTCAAGTTGTTTCCCCAAATTCAAGGTACCAAAAGTTAGCTCTAAACTTGCTTTTGGCTTCTGTGGCCCTAATACATGGAATGACCTGCAAACGACATTGGAACTGACATTGGTACCTTAGAACGCCATTGGCTGTGATCTACGTCAATTAAAGCTCATTATTTAATAAAACCCTCAGCGCTTTTATAGCGCTTTAGATCGATCAAGCCATAATGCTACTTATGTTAGCATCTGGTTGCTGCTGGTGCTCTCAATAATACAGGATCGCGGCATTAAAATCATCGTGGCCATAATCACCCACCCGTTTGACTTCCTAGTTCATCGGTAGTCTGGAAATGTGGCTTTTCAAAATAAGAGTTCAATGGGAAAATGCTGGCATGAAAGTGTTAAGTCGTTTTAAAACCTTGGTGAGCATACAGATCCCCACAATATGTAACTGTTTTTAGATCGTTTTGAAATTTGTCTTAGCTTTTTATTTGTAAACCTATATAATGTTGTGTTTTTTTTTCTTTTCCTGATCTTCTGATGTATTGTGATGTTTTTTTCTATATGATATTGTATTACTGGACGACACTGAAAATGAGTTTGATTACTCAGTGTAATTTCGAGAATAAACAAAACTTGACTGAATGAAAAATGAGCTCACTGGGAGGATCAAATGAAACGGCTGTATGTCCGTAGGGAGGTCGATAGACAAGGACAATATTATGGATTATTATACTGCTCCTATATTTCAAAACAAATATGGCTAAATTCTCCTTCTACAGCACGGCCACCCAGGCGTGGAATGCCCTGACCCCTTCCCTCAAAAAATGCAGATCACTTACATCTTTTGAAACAGGCCTGAAAGTCCACCTTTCAGCAGGCCCAATGGAGAGGAAATGATCACTTCTCCTTTAAACAGGTGACCACGCCCCCTCCTAACTTTCTCCCACTCTGTACATTTAGTGTTTTATTATTTCCTGTAATGATATATTTTGTTGTTTTTGATGATATTGAATTATTGTTAAGGGGCGCTAGCTCCTCCTCTTGGGCTTTGTCTTTGTGTGAACACAAACACGATGATTTGATTGGCTGATCATCATCCCATAGCGATGATTTGATTGGTTGATGTACATATTGAGGATAAAAAGTGAGGGCAGAAAAAGTGAAAAAAGTGATTGGCCGGAATGACATTTGTGATGATTTGATTGGCTGAGCATGGAATGTGATGTATGATGTGATAAGAGCGCCCCTCACTTGACACAAAGTGTGATTTTTGTTGTTCTGCTATTATGAATTGATTGCATAGGGCCTGAATAGAAACAGAAACTGAATAGAAACAAGACCGCCAGGACTTTGTTTTTGTGTTCTCCCTTTTGGAATCAGTGTTTGACTGAACTCTGTTGCTGTTTTACATTGTCTAATAAACTATGAAATCAATCAATCCTGTCAATAGAGGCCTCCATTCTCCTGATCTTTAGTTTTTCTCCTCATGTTAAACCCTTAAAGGACAACTTTGGGGGTTTTTCAACCAAGGTTCATGTTTTAGGTTATTAGAGAAAGTAAAAGATGAGTGTTATATATATTTTCATTTTCTGCTTTATTTCGTTTAAACACTTTTAGCGTTTTTTGGCAGGGGGCGTGGGCATTCGAACAAGTGGGTAAATGTATTTGTTTTACCAAATTGTACAGCGATTTCTTAATTATTGTTTTCTATAGTCCTACTAGACCCCAGGAAATTACATCTGGCCACAAAAGATCACGGGATCTATTTAATGTGAAGAGGGAAGTGACAAACTGACATTTTGGAAAACAGTGAATTTTATTCCAAATACTATAGGGATTCACAGTTATTGAAATGTTAGCCCATGTCCGAATATAAACAGCTTTGATGTAGTATTTTTATTTTAAAACATCGGCTAATACCAATATTGCATTTTAAGGCCAACATCGACCCATAACGATTTGATAAAATATTGTCCATCCCTAGATAAAATACTTTGTATTGTTAACAATGTGTGGAAAAATGAATTAGAAAATAAAGTAAGTAAAACAATGAGTGTTCAACAGTCTGGCTGAACCTCTACCTAACCCAACTCCTGTCACATCTACAACACTTTGTTTGAAATCAAAGCCCAAGACGTTTCTGTTTACTGCTGCTTTTTACTGAGTGGGTCTGTATTCAGTTTGCTTTTTATTTTATTATTTTTATTTTCTAAACCAATAGTTTTGATTGTATTCAAATGTCCTTTTATTGTGAATGCATCACCCTTTACATTGCTCTTAACCATGTAGACCCCCATCTGAAAATATGTTTTTCCAGGTACCCCCCATGAGCAAAGATTCGAGTTAAAAACGTTCGCTGTGAAATAATATTCAAAGATTTGCACCACAATAGCAGATCTACAAGCTTGTAGCGTGGCATTCGGTGCCACGCTACGAGCTTGTAGATCTGCTATTTTTCAATAGCTAAAGTATAACATAATGCTTAAAACACCAAAAGGGGTTCCCGCCCAGATGTTGTGTGTGTAAAGCACACTGCCTTCCTTGTTGAAATGTACAAATAAACATGCTTACTCTAACGGGCAAAGCAGTGCTGTAACTTCATTACACTTCATTACACATTTTGTAAATCAACTCATAATTCAAAATATTATTATTATTAGACAATTAATCAATGATCTTTTATGATCAAATAGAATAACAGAATAAAGTAAGTCTATGCCATGGACTCTATGGTACATGATGTGTATTGAAATCAGACACTTGAGACTTGATGTCTCTCCATGTTGCAGAACGGCATACAGTCTGAATTAAACATCTACTGATGCATGAACTTGGACACATCATCAGTGTTGTAAACCTGGGATCATATAATTAAATATGCAATCTTGTTGTTTGTTTGTTTTCTCACAGAATCAGAGGTTATGGTCATGACTCACCAGGATCCTGGATGGATTGATTCTAGGCTTAGAATAATTGATATAAATATTTTAGTAAATCTCTATGGGAGAGTAATCAGCTCTATAGCTGTTCCATAGCTGCTCCCCACTGTATTACACTGTACCATGGCTCCCCCTAGTGACCGTTTATGGTACGTGCACCGTGCACGCTCCAGCAGGGCAGAGCCACAGAGAGAGTTACGACATTGAGGGGGCAGAAAACAGCCTGTTCTCGCGCGAGCCCATAGACTTCAATGCATTCCGTAAACTCCCCGATGTCCCTTTTCAATAGAAGTCTATGTAGAAGAGCCGCCATTGGACTGAAGCCCCGTGACGTGAACAGAGTTGTCGTAACTCTGTCTCACTTTACGGTGGGGATTCAGATTTTACGGGGGCCAGTTTCGAATTGCAGCCGTCCGTAGGTGCCCTTTGAGAGCTTTGAAGGAGTCAAGGCATTCACATGTCTTAATGACTGTTGGTAGGGCGTTCCAAATTTTGGTGGCATAGGAGCGAAAATAATTGAGTCCCTTGTTTGTGCCGAATCTGGGTTGTACATGGTTTGTTGCACTCCCTCTGGTGGTGTGGGTGTGGACTTCGTTAACATTAAGGAAGTATTTAGACGGGTACATGGGTATCTTGGTGGTGTATCGAATCTTGTGGACCAGACCCATTGAAAGATGCTGTACTCTGTTGTCGACCCTAAGCCATTCCAGCCTGTCAAAGTGGGCAGGGGTGAGGTGGGTTCAGGGGGTGAGGCCAAGTAGGAGCCTGACCAGTTTGTTTTGGGAGGTCTGGAGCCTTGTTTTAAGGGCCTTTGAGGTGCTGTGGTAGGTGCATGCATAGTCAAAGAAACCTTGTACGAGGGCTCCTGTTAAGGTCTTCAAGGTGTTTTTGTTGACCAGTGAAGAGATCCTGTAAAGGAATCTTGTTCTTTGATTTACTTTTTTGATTATGTTGGTGGCCATTTTATCACCGGAAAGATTAGCCTCCAGGATGGAACCTAGGTAGGTAATTTCATCTTTTCGTGTGATAATATTGTCACCCACTCTAACCAAGAAGCCATCTGTCTTGCTGAGATTACTATTTGATCCGAACAGAATGGATTCAGTTTTTCCCAGGTGTAAGGCTAGTTTGTTATCAGCGAGCCAGGTGCAGATTCTACCGAGTTCAGAGCTGAGGGTCTTTTCAACCTGCAGTTTGTTCCTGTCTGAGACCAGCAGTGCTGAGTCATCTGCGAACAGGAACAAGTTGCAGTCACAAGCTGATGTCATGTCGTTTACATATATTAGGAATATATTAGGATTCTACCGAGTTCAGAGCTGAGCTGAAGGCCTTTTCAAGCTGCAGGTTGTCAAAGGTGCAAAAGTACTTTGTAAATGAGCAGGATTTGTACTCTCCACCAGGCCAAAGGCTGGGGAGAGAGTATGTTTTGCACTCCGTCCGTGTGTGTGTTCGTCCGTCCGTCGGACTTGAGTCATGTGCTCAAGTCGGATCTGTCCGATATTTCATATTCCATCCTAATTGTCTTTAATTAGCTTTAAAAGTTTGCAAGATTGGCCCGTTTTGAACAAAAAGCCTCAAATCATGAACGCAGCATGCAATTTACGTGACATCTTTCACACACTTTCTTACTAGGCTGAGGATTATATCCCACCTTTTTCACATTGGCCTGTTATAGCGCCACCAGGAGGCCACAACCTGACCTGGCTTGGTGGAGACCTGTGCCCCGAGGGGCACTTTCTAGTTTAATTATTTCTTCGACTTCTCCTGGTGCGAGTCGAGTTGTGGTTACTGTCCTATTGTGTTGTGGTGCACACACCATTGAAATGTAACCCTGACACACCATTGAAATGTAACCCTAACACACACCATTGT
Source organism: Electrona antarctica (assembly GCF_951216825.1). NCBI lineage: Eukaryota > Metazoa > Chordata > Actinopteri > Myctophiformes > Myctophidae > Electrona > Electrona antarctica. Next base: position 6,442,352 of record NC_136804.1, read on the forward strand.
AACACACCTTAACACGGTATTGGTTTGTTGTTCCTCACCACACTCCTTGAAACCAAAGTGCTTCCACACACACACACCCCACTCCTGAATTAAACAAATTAAATGTTGGAGAGTTGGGCTAACACCACTAGTTCAGTCAGACAACTCACGAATAGATTTAACCAATATTTATTAGAGAATGAGAATACAAGTGTGCATACAATAGTAGACATGGCGTTCGGCTCTGCTGCATTTTCTCCCTGCTCGGCGCGATTAAACAACAAAGTAATACATTAAGAGCAGGGAGATAGATATACAATAAAACCCCCATGGGGAGCATAAATAACAGAGCCCACCGGTGGTGCTGGGGTGGTGGTGGGAGCAAACATCAAATAACAACCTAGGACAAATAAAGAGGATAGAGCACGGAGGTGCCCCGCAGGAGCCCTGGCCGCACCTCCGTGCTCTATCCTCTTTATTTGTCCTAGATAACAACCAGGAACCATATGCAGAGGAAGGCAGGAAGAGCATGCAGACTGGTGAGCTTAAGTAGCCCGCCCAATAGGTCAGCTGACTGCCACATCAGCGAATGACGTGTGGGACTTGCACACGCTTATACACCCACATAGTAATGCAGCATGTTAACCCCTTGAGTATAGTATGCGCCTTGAGCATGGCATGAACCCCCTCGAGTATGTCTGCCTGAACTAACCCCGCAGGCTACGCATCATTAGTCTGGCAGCCAACAGGCTTCTTTTGTTTAAAGCGGGAAATTTATATATTTTTTTACATACATTTTACATACATTCATGAGTCGACTTGCTGACCGGCTGACGGTAATGAGCAATTGTTTTTTATCGGAGGATATATGTGGCAAGGATTCTGAATCCATTCAATCCGCTAAAACACTCCTTGGGCTAAAAACGGCAATAGCCACTTGTCCAAATGTGCCCAAGATGTGCTGACCTCATTACATTTATGATGACGTCTATGGCCGTTTTTAGCCCAATGAGTGTTTTTTGTGCAAAACTAATGCTTGGAATGGATTCAGAATCATGACAACCCCCTAGTTTGACACATCACATGCTACTTAAAACTTAGTCCACCATTGCCGGCGTAGATCAACGGCAATTGGTCTTTTATAGTGATTTTGATTGATCAAGTCATAATGCTATGCATCGGGTTGCTCATTGTCGTTTCTTTGCTGCTGGTTTTCTTCGAAAAATAGTCCAAAGTTGTTGTTTTAGTCCAATCCGCCCAACGTTCAGATCTAAATAGTGATTTCTGATCGCATTGTGCAAGCCATATTACCGCTTGTGGTGAAAACTAAGACATGTCGGCTGCTGCTCGTAAAACTTGTTGCTCCTCCTCTCGTTGTATTGGGCTGTGTGGGCCGGAAGTAGTTGGCGCTTATTCACAGATATTGCCGTAATTTCACATGGACACCAAAGGGGCGATGAAAGTGTTAACATTATGGTAATTGTTAGGGTCTGGTCGAGCCTCGGGCCGACCCAGTTAGGGTAGGGCAGGGCCGGGGTTTGATTCTGTTACTTTCATTCGCCTGTATCCCTTATTCCTTGTCCCAGATGGCATTTTTGGTCCAAACAAGGTTTATTCCACGGCCCAGACGCTGTGATGCGCCTCCATTGTTTTTTAGCAGCACCCGTGGTAAACATGGAATGATGATGCATTGTCACACACCCTAACATAAGATCATAACTTCCGGTCTGGGTTTTTTGCTCTTCAAAATAAGAGTTAAACAGGGAAAAATGCTGGCGTGAATTATATCACAAGTTATCAAATGCTGGCGGCCTAAGCGTTAAAGCATAATGAAATGTTGACATCTTGCCATATATAGGTAGGTCACATATAAGACCTTATCAAATAAATTGCTCAATACCGACAGCCGGTCAGCAAGTGGACTCATTAATTTAAGTATATAGGCAATATTTTAGGCCAATAAAAACACATTTCCCACTCCCCACCCCTGACTGCCGGACTATAGGTCTCCAGTTATTAAAGTCCTTCTTATTCACTTGATTTCAGACCGGAGTCCAGACTGCAGGTGAAGACGAACTCTCCAGACTCATAATAACTACAATGCCCATGATGCATCACTCCCAGGTGAAGATGAACTCTCCAGACTCAGCCAGGGACTTTCTATTAAACAGGAAGCTGAAGAAGTTTCTATTAAACAGGAAGCTGAAGACCAGCCACACCTCAGTAAGTTTCATGTGAAAGAAAATATTGTTCCTGAAGAAACAATGTATTTTGCTAAAATCTTTCAGAACAGTAATAACCTGTGGTTAGTAACGGTTTAGTCAATCTTATCTTGGTAGGTAATAGCTCATTTTGTACATGGAACATGGAAGAAGTATGGATTTAAATTTTAGGAATCCAGTGTTGACCATCATGTTATGTTTCTGCTCCTAGACATCCTGGACATGGTTGTGTGTAAAGTGGAGGTTTCTCCTGAACAGGAGAGGAGCCCCAGTCTGCTCCAGGAGGAACCAGAGCCTCCACACATTAAAGAGGAACAGGAGGAGCTTAAAAAAGGAACAGGAGGAACTAATTCAAAGACCAGAGTGACCTGTTGGGTCAACGTTGACATTACTAGCAGTGAAAGGTGAAGAAGAAAATGATGATGATGAAGAAGAACACATATCTTCCCACTGCTCTGAGATTGAAGTTGAACTTGAATCTGACCCTGAAGTCACTGAAGACAGTGATGATTGGGAGGAGACCAGTGAAGACGATGATGACGAACGGCGTGACAAGAGTTTCAGTGACTCAGGTTCCTTGAAGAAGCACCAGCGTGTCCACACTGGAGAAAAACCTTTTAACTGTGAACATTGTGACAAGAGTTTCATTCAGTCAGGTAACCTAAAGCAACACCTTTGTGTCCACACTGGAGAAAAGCCTTTCCAATGTAAACATTGTGACAAGAGTTTCAGTGTTCAAGTGCCCTAAAGACACACCTTCGTGTCCATACTGGAGAAATACTTTTCCAATGTAAACATTGTGACAAGAGTTTCAGTGTGTCAGGTGAACTGAACAGACACCAGTATGTCCACACTGGAGAAAAACCTTTCCAATGTAAACATTGTGACAAGAGTTTATTTGACTCATCTCTCCTGAAGCGACACCTTCGTGTCCACACTGAAGAAAAACCTTTCCAATGTAAATATTGTAACAAAGGTTTCAGACATTCAAGTTCCCTTTGGTCACACCTTCGTGTCCACACTGGAGAAAAACCTTTCCAATGTAAACATTGTGACAAGAGTGTCTTTGACTCATCTGTCCTGAAGCGACACCTTCGTGTGCACACTGGAGAAAAACCTTTCCAATGTCAACATTGTGACAAGAGTTTCAGTTGGTCAAGTAATTTGATAAGACACCTTTTTGTCCACACAGGAGAAAAACCTTTCCAATGTAAACATTGTGACAAGAGTATCAGTGATTCAGGTAATTTGAAGACACACCTTTGTGTCCACACTGGATAAAAACCATTTAACTGTATAGTCTAGTGGGAAGAGGGGGGTATCATGCACCCCCCGGAAATATACTTCTAATCAGTGTTTTCTTATTGGAAAAAATGTGCTGAAAATGATGAGCTATGATAAAAAGTTGTCAAAATGTCCCACCTACCTCAAAACCCCCTTTTTGGTATATGGCTCTGGCGAAATTGTGTAAAGGCAAATATTAATTCACTAAAATTACATAAATAGACATGGAAGTCTGAAATTTGTCATGGAGTATCCTGACACATAGGGGTAAGTAGAAGAATAGGATTTGGGGGGTTGCTACAATTATAGTTTTAAATATGACCTACATTATCCCCAGAAAAACAAAAAAAGATGCTGTCCGCTTGACTAATAACAACAAAGATGGTTATTTTCCAACACATTATGGTGAAAATCACTGCCTCACTTGTGTATAGAAAACTTCCCATATCCCTAAGCTTCATTATGAGCCCAAGATAACCTTTCTATCTTGAAAATTAGTCTTTGTTCACCCAAAAAGTATCACTTCCGACTTCAGATATTGGTGGACCACTTTCCCAGCATCTCAGAGTCTCAGGACCACCACCATTGGACTCAGCATCAAAAACGAAGTCGGAATACATACCCCTTGATTTAAAAATAATAATAATCATAAATACACTTTATTTTTTCACCCAATAAGTGTCGCAATTAGGGCTAACCCCAAACCAAAGCAGACCCTAAGGTTCGCTATCCCAAGTTGACCCTAAGGTTGGCTACCCCTAGCTGACCCTAGCGTTGGTTAACCCTCGCTGAAATTAGGGTTGGTTAACCCTAGCTGACTCTCGGGATAGTTAACCCAAGCAGATGCTAGGGTTGGTTACTCCTAGCTGACCCTGGAGTTTGCTAACTCTAGATAACCCTAGCTTATCCTAGGGTTGGCTAACCCTAGCTAACCAGTTAAAATGGATCAAAGACCCAATTACAAACGTCCCTAAACCCTATTTTAGCCCCCCCCCCCCCATCAACCCAGTAGTAGTAGTAGTAGTACATTTATTTGTATAGCACCTTTCACAGAGAGGACTCACAAAGTTCTTTACATGATGCAATAAAATACAAAAAAAGGAAAACAAGGCAGATACAAATTGCTGTACGATTCAAATAAAATGACAATACAAGCGTAATGAATCAATAAATATAAGTTGACCCTAAGGTTGGCTACCCCTAGCTGACCCTAGCGTTGGTTAACCCTCGCTGAAATTAGGGTTGGTTAACCCTAGCTGACTCTCGGGATAGCTAACCCAAGCAGATGCTAGGGTTGGTTACTCCTAGCTGACCCTGGAGTTTGCTAACTCTAGATAACCCTAGCTTATCCTAGGGTTGGCTAACCCTAGCTAACCAGTTAAAATGGATCAAAGACCCAATTACATACGTCCCTAAACCCTATTTTAGCCCCCCAGTAGTAGTAGTAGTAGTACATTTATTTGTATAGCACCTTTCACAGAGAGGACTCACAAAGTGCTTTACATGATGCAATAAAATACAAGAAAGGGAAAACAAGGCAGATACAAATTGCTGTACGATTCAAATAAAATGACAATACAAGCGTAATGAATCAATAAATATACGGTGAAACAGGAAAATCAGGTTGAACCATCTACAAATGCTTGTGCAAAAAGGAACGTTTTAAGGCTGTTTTTAAAAATGTCCACAGAGGGTGCAAATCTCAGGGCTATTGGAAGAGCATTCCAGAGTTTGGCTGCTACAGCCTGAAAAGCTTTGTCACCTTTTGTCTTCAGTTTGGTGGAGGGTGGGTCTAATAGACCCTGTTTTGCAGACCTGAGGGCTCTACTGGGCACATAACGTGGCACCAGGTCAATTAAGTAACCCGGGGCCTGACCATGCATGGCTCTAAAAGTGAGCACCAGGACCTTGAACTGGACCCTGAAATTCACCGGGAGCCAGTGCAAGGAGGCCAGGACTGGCGTGATGTGGCAGCGTCTGCTGGACCTGGTTAAAAGTCTGGCTGCAGAGTTTTGGATCAGTTGGAGGCGGTCCATGGAGGTTTTGTTTAAACAGGTAAAAAGAGAATTGCAATAGTCCAGGCGTGAAGAGACAAATGCATGAATAATGAGTTCCAGTTCTGTGTATGAGACTATGGATCTGAGCTTGGCGATGTTTCTGAGGTGGAAAAAGCATGACCGGGTAACTGATTTGATGTGAGTGTCGAGGTGCATTGACTGATCAAAGTAGACGCCAAGGTTTCTGAGGGTAGGACGCACGTTGGGTTTGAGTGGCCCAATACAGTCTATCACCTTGGGAACAATGTTTTCGGGGGCTACAATGAGTACTTCTGTTTTTTCGTCATTCAACTGCAGGAAATTATCTGCCATCCAGGCCTTAATGGCTGATATACAGTCAAGTAAAACTTTAAAATTAAAGTCAGTTGGGCACTTGGTGTTAAAAGAATAATAGAGCTGGATGTCATCTGCGTAAAAGTGGTATGAAATATTATTAAAAGTGCTAATGAGGTGTCCTAAGGGTAGCATATATAGCGAAAATAAGGTTGGACCAAGCACCGAGCCCTGGGGCACCCCACAGGAGAAGGGGACAGAATCGGAAACATGGGGGCTCACCGCCACTTTTTTTTAATTTTTTTTATTAGATGCAATTGTGAACAATAGCCAAGTAAGATAAAATACATATCCATTGGCCAATCAAATGGTTCACTGCAGCTCAACAGTTAGTGTGAGGGGTGGTCAGGAGATATCTGTGAGCTCTGCGTTTAAAGGCTTGAAGGCCATTGTCTGTGATGGAGTCCACCACATGCTCTGGTAGGCTGTTCCACACCTGGACAGCAGTGTGGAGAAAAGTTCTGTCCAATGTCCGTGTTTTGGTGCCTGGGGGGTCGAGAGCATGTACTGGTGTGGCTGTGCATCGGCGGGTGTTTCGCCGTCTGGTGTAAACTTTCTGCCTATAAGGTAGGAGGAAAACCAGTCCAGGGCTTTACCCGTGACCCCCACTCTATCTCTGAGCCTATCAATTAATATGGTGTAATCGATCGTGTCAAAAGCGGCACTGAGGTCCAACAGGACCAAAATTGACCCTTTCCCGGCATCAGATGCCATCATTAGGTCGTTTGATACTCTTAAAAGTGCTGTCTCAGTGGAGTGCATCTGTCTAAAACCGGACTGGAATTTGTCTAAAATGTCATTTTTATTTAAAACTGTTAAAAGTTGTTCAGCAACAATCTTTTCTAAATTCTTGGAAATAAAAGGGAGCTTTGAAATGGGCCGATAGCTACTTGGCAGAGCTGGATCTAAACCAGACTTTTTTAAAAAAGTGGCTGAACAGTGGCACTTTTAAAATAGGAGGGTACCTGGCCGGAGACCAGTGAGTGATTAATGATGTTGAGCAGGGATGGACCTATGCAGCTAAAAACATTTTTCAGCATGGTGGTTGTGATGATATCTAGTGGACTGGAGGAGGTTTTCATGCTGCTTACTATCTGTGTTAAATGATGGAGGGAAATGGGTGCAAATTTATCCAGGATTGACTGATGATGGTGGTTAGGGACTAGATGGTGAGTGGGATTAGAGGGCATGATACCTGCCCTAATGTTGGCAACTTTGTTTACAAAGAATAGGAGGAATTCATTGCAATCCTTTGCAGAGAAAACATTGATTGGGTGTGGGAGGACAGACAATATTGTTAATGGTATCAAAAAGGACCTTTGGGTTTTGTTTACTGGATAAAATTAGTTTACTAAAATACGTGGCTCGTGCATTTTTTACCATAGAGTTAAAATCAATTAAAAGCGATTTAAGATGTAGGCGGTGGATTTGGAGATTGGAGGACTTCCACTGGCGCTCAGCCCTTCTGCACTCACGTTTGAGATGGTGAGTGTCCTCGTTTAGCCATGGGGTTTAATTTAAAATGCGGACAGTGCAAGATTTAAAAGGAGCAACTACATCTAAAATATCAGTACAGTGAGAGTTAAAAGAACGAACTAAAACATCAATATCATCGCTTAAATTTGGGGCAGTTGAATTATATTGTTGAAAGCAGCAGAAAACTTTTCGGCTGATACACTATTTATAATGCGTGAGCGCTTAATGTGTGTTCCGGCCATACAGTCGGGACTAAAATATATATTAAAAACAAGGGATTTATGGTCCGTCATGGCATGATCATTGGTAATAATGTTGTCCAAATCTAAGCCAAAACTAAAAACAAGATCGAGGGTGTTTCCCTGATTATGGGTGGGACCTGTAGCATGATGAACCAGATTAAAGGATTCAGTGATGCTGAGGAAGTTCATGGCAGAAAGGTCAGTGCTTTTGTTGACATGAAAATTAAAATCTCCCAGTAATACATATTTCTCAAGCTTAATAATGGAGGTTAAAAGGTTGCTAAAATCAGATAAAAAGGAGCTGCTAAAACCAGGTGGGCGATAGATTAAAATACACTAAAAAGGGTCAGTACGCCCTACTTTAGTAATTAAAAGTTCAAAGGAGCTATATGTATCAGAACTCACTGCCCGGGGAGAAAAACAGTCTCTGCATATAGTAGCCAAGCCACCTCCGATGTTGGACCCGGCTGGCCTGGAGGTGGAGGTGAACGAGCAACTCGGTGGGCACAGCTCTCAGTGACGTAAAATCCTCTGCCCAAGTTTCTGTAATGCAGAATATGTCCAGGCTATTTGATGTGAAAAGGTCATTCAGGAGGAATGATTTTTGAGTGATGGAGCGGGCATTTTGTAGGGCCATTTTAGTAGATTTGAGGCCGACTGGATGTGGGGGTGGGTGTAGCTGGAGGGATGACATGAGGGGTGTAATATTGCTGATATTTGCTCCTGTAGGCCTGCTGCTAGCGGATGGTGCAATTGTGACTGATGGTGATCTATGGGAAATAATAACTGGGATGGAGGATATGATGGCTATGTGACTAAGTGGCAGTGCAGGGTTTAACTGGCGTCATTCAGATGAGAGGTGGTGAAGGATGTTTTTTGCGAGGATTTTAATGCCTTTGTGATTGGGGTGTATTTGGTCACGATACAGTGATGGGGATTTCCAGAAATCATCAAAGTTGCTGATGTAGCCATGGCCGCAGGCTTGGCAGAAATTGCGCAACCAATTGTCTGCGCAGAGAATGCGGCTAAAGTTTTCTGGGCCACGGAGGAGAGTGGGGATTAATCCAAGGAAGATACATGATTTATTTAAGCTTTCAATGACACTGGCTAGGACCTCGTAGTCGGACCACATTTTTAAAGCTTGCTGCCTTCTGATGTCATTTGTGCCAACATGGAGAAACACTGTGTGAATGGAGGGATGACGTTTGAGAATGCCAGGAATGTGGGGGATCAGATCGATTATTTTTGCACCGGAGAAAGAATATGAAATGCAGTTGGGTATCGAAAGTCCACGGACTATGGAGTCACCTAAAATAATATATTCCAGTGGAGGGGTACAGGGGAGGTCCTTGTCATTAGCAGAGATAGAAGCAGCTGATCTAGTGTGTAGTGACAGGGAACTGGACACAGCTGGACCTAATGAGAGGGGGGGAGGGGGCACTCGGCTGGAGGCGGTGGTCGCTGCACGTCGCGCTGGGTGGATGATCGAGAGGGACTGGGAGACATCTGGTCTGGACACGCTGGGAGAAAGACGACGGGGCCGCTTTCCAACACGACCACCGTCATCTCTGGATTTAGGAGTGGAGGTGAGGGAGCCAGAAGAAGAGCCCGAGGAGGAGTCCGGACCCGCGCGCTTCAGCGGACGGGACAGCAGCGAGCCAGGGTGCTGTGGATTCCTGGGGGAGTTAGCCAGTGGCTCCTGTAATGGTGCGAACGAGTTTGAGCACGGGAAAATGTCTGCCATGCTACATGCCTC